>NW_024731932.1:0-22500 GCF_018991925.1 Homarus americanus | reverse complement strand
CCCAAACTAACCTTCACACAGTGAGGTCCCAGGTACCCAGTGCGATTCAACAACACCAGCTATGTGTTAATCCGTCCACGATAGGGAGGCCTGGGACCACACCAGTGAGGTCCTGTGACACCAGACCACGTGGTGTCCCCATGATGCTACGACACCACATAGTGAATGAGTTGCTACAGCATCATGTGAGGTCCCTCATAACACCATCTGTGAGGGAATTACTACACCACGTCAGGCCCCTCATAACACCATCTGTGAGGGAGTTACTACACCACGTCAGGCCCCTCATAACACCATCTGTGAGGGAGTTACTACACCACGTCAGGCCCCCTCATAACACCATTATCTGTGAGGGAATTACTATACCACGTCAGGCCCCTCATAACACTAATATCTGTGAGGGGAATTACGACACCACGTCAGGCCCCTCATAACACCATCTGTGAGGGAGTTACTACACCACGTCAGGCCCCTCATAACACCATCTGTGAGGGAGTTACTACACTACGTGTCTGCTGTTCAACACCTCAGCGCACAAGATCTACGTGACCTCCACTGTAAACATTAATCTGTATGTTCACTGTATGTTCCTTCACCTTTCTCTAATGAAGGCTTTTGTTAAACCACCAATGTATGTAATAAGTCATTTATGTTCAATGTATATTTTCAACGTTCGGGCTGCAGAACTTGTTCAATAAACCGTTAATTATTATTATTATCATTATTATTACACACACACACACACACCAATAGCCTCTGCCATGACCCAGGATCGAACCCTCGTCCCATGGGTGTCTAAAAGCTCTCCCCAACGCAGTCAGCCAAGGTAAGGCGGCGGTGCTTGTAGTGTTGTGTATATCTGATGATGCCTCAGTGTAAGGACGGACGAACGCACACACAAATGTCTTACCTTAATGGCATTCAAGAGTGTGTGTACCCCCTCTCTCACCTCTCCCATCCCCCTCCCACCTGTCCCATCCCCCTTTCTCCTACCCCTCCCCCCTCTGGTTAATGGGGTCTTGGGGTCTGGGGTATGAAGACTTTCGACACAAGACCCCAGGTTCGTCATCAGCTGTTGCACTTAAGACACAATTCTCAACCTGACAGCTGGTATGATGTATCGTTCAGGTGGTGCAAACGACAGCTGGTATGGATAACAGGTGATACTACTCTTCCCTCCCTCCCTCACCTTCCTCCTCTTCCTTCACCTCACCAATCCCCCCCCCTCCTGTGTCTGGGTACGGGGGGTCGAGCCCTGGAATGCCCCACTGTTGGGTCCGAGGTGTGTGTGTGTGTGTGTGTGTGTGTGTGTTCAGCCTACACTCACTATGCAATCCCAGGCAGGTCCGGCGACCAGAGACTAACTTAAGTTTGATTGCCATGAACCGTCACCCAACTCATCCTCCCTTCCCCCCCCTCTTCCTCCTCCCCCCTTCTTCCTCCTTCTCGCTCTTCTTCCTCCTCTCCTCCCCTTCCTCTCCTTCTTCCTCCTTCTTAAGTCTGGGAACAAGTGGGTGACTGGAGGGGAGGGGGAAGGACGAAAATACAGGAAGGACAAGGGGAAGGAGGAGGGACGGAAGGAAGGATAGAGGGGGGGGAGGAAGGGGAGAAGGGGAAGACGGAGAGGGGAGGTAGGACAGGGGGGAAGGAGGGAGGGGGGGTTGGGTGGTAATAATATGAAGTCCCTTAAGCCACAAACACACACACACACACAAATGACTGGACTCAAATCACTCACTCAAATCCCCACCCCCACCTTCCCCCACCTCACCCCCCAACCCCTCCCCCCACCCCACCCCACCCCTCCCCCTCCCCAGCCAATAACAACAACAGTAAACTTGATGCATAAGTAAATAGAATACTTCAATAAATTCACTGGATAAGTAAATACACGATGAAGTACTTTTAACCCAAGTAAGTCAAACACACAGGTACTTAACGCTAATTAACATACCTGTGTGGTCTCCTTACAGGTGTAAATATAATCATGCATGAACAAACTCCTTAAAACATTATACACGCTGGTTATTCATCACTATACGTATATCTTCATCTATTCGTTCTTATTTATTCATTATAAAAATTTCTTATTCATTATATATATTTCTTCAATTATTATTCGTTCTTGTTTATTCATTATACATATTTCTTGTCATCTTATTCATTATCTATACATTACATTCATTATACACTCATCCATACGCATTTTTGCTTCCTTACTCATTCTTCTTATTCATTATACACTCGAAAACAAAATCCCTTGGGCATTTCTTTTTGATGACAGATTTATCAGTCAAATATGAGTTGGGATTTATAGCCAGTACTGTTCTTCCATATATATCAATACAGAACAATAAACTATAGTATAAAGGGATAAAACACGTGACAATTTAAAACACGACATAAAACGAGAAAAATTATTAAAACACATCGTAAAAAAACACAGAAAAAACATCACAATTCTAAAACAAAAGAAATTACAACACACCATAATAATAATAATAATAATAATGATGATGATGATGATGATGATGATAAAAACATTGAGAAATTAAAAAGCCAGACTATAATCTTAAGAAAAATAAATATCAAGTGATGTTTAAATAAAATTCCAACAAATCTCTTTAACAACAAATCAACTAAAATAATGTGAATATTAACAAAAATACGTTCAGTTAAGTAGATATCGAGTGGGTGCGTTCAACAGGGAGGGTGCGTTCAGAGGGTGTTCAACAGGAGGGTGTGTTCAACAGGAAGGGTGAGTTTTAATATGAGAGGGTGCACTAACAGGAGGTGTGTTCACAGAGAGGGTGTCTGAGAGGGTGCGTTCAACAGGGAGGGTGCGTTCAACAGGGAGGGTGCGTTCAACAGGGAGGGTGCGTTCAACAGGGAGGGTGCGTTCAACAGGGAGGGTGCGTTCACAGATGAATTAAAAACCGGCGCGTTCACAACAGCAGATGTAAGCAAGGCACCGAGACGTGTTAGGAGGGAGCCCAACCAGGATGTGTTCCCAGGTGAGAGGAGACGTGAACCAACACACACCCCAACAAGAAACAAGGTGGCTGAACCTCTTATCCGGGAGGGAGGGTGTGGATGTGGAGGGAGGGAGGGTGTGGATGTGGAGAGAGAGAGAGAGAGAGAGAGAGAGAGAGAGAGAGAGCTAACACGAATACATTACCCACAATTCACCTGGATGTCAACAAACCATGCCTTCCACACTCCCTCACTTAATGACGTCATCCGTATTAACCTACCTGTAAAGAGAAGAAAAACAAATAATAATAATAATACTAATAATAATAATAATAATAATAAAAATAATAATAATAACAATAATAACAATAATAATAACAATAATAACACTAATAATAATAATAATAATAATAATAATAATAATAATAATAAAAATAATAATAACACTAATAATAATAATAATAATAATAATAATAATAATAATAATAATAATAATAACATCATCATCATCTCTAACATCTTAACCATCATTCTCTGTCTCGGCTCGTAAACGCAACCCTGAACTAAGTAAACATCTCGCGGCGGTGCATCAACTAGATAGATCCAGGTTGTGTGGCGGAGGAGAGACACCTTTACCTGCCTCTACTAATGGCTTAAGATGACACCCACGACACACCCCAAGACGTTCACCTCCTCACCTCACTTCACCTCACCACCTCCCTCCTCCTCACTTCACCTCACCTCACCTCACCACCTCCCTCCTCCTCACCTCACCTCACCACCTCCCTCACCTCACCCCACCCCACCTCACCTCACCTCCCTCCTCACCTCACCCCACCTCACCACCTCCTCACCTCCCCACCTCACCCTCACCCCTGCCACCACCTCCCTCCCTCCTCACCTCACCCCACCACCACCTCCCTCCCTCCCTCACCTCACCCCTCACCTCACCACCTCCTCACCCCCACCCCACCTCACTCTCACCACCTCCTCCTCCTCACCTCACCTCACCTCACCACCTCCCCTCCTACTCACCTCACCTCACCACCTCCCTCCTCCTCACCTCACCTCACCACCTCCCTCCCTCCCTCACCCCACCTCACCTCACCCACCCACCCCACCCCACCCCACCTCACCTCACCTCACCACCCTCCCTCCTCCCCACCCCACCTCACCCCTCACCTCACCTCACCTCACCACCCTCCCTCTCCTCCTCACCTCACCTCACCTCACCTCACCTCACCTCACCACCTCCTCCTTACTGACTGACTTACTTTCCCCCTTATCATCTTTTTCTCGTCTCCTCCTTCATTCTCCCCCTGTTCTCCTCACCCCATTTCTCCGTCTTCTCTTTTATCACTTCCTCTTCCTCCTCATTTTCTTCACTCCCTCTTCCTCCTTCTCCACACTCTACTTTTCATCTCCCCCTTTCCCTTGAGTACAATGATCTAACCCCTTGAGTACAATGATCTAACCCCTTGAGTACAATGATCTAACCCCTTGAGTACAATGATCTAACCCCTTGAGTACAATGATCTAACCCCTTGAGTACAATACCCCTTTTAAACCTCACGACTTAAAACACTGAATTACAACGACTAAATCCCCTTGAGTACAAAGACTTTTTAAGCTCTTGGAGTACAACTATTCATCGTCTTGAGTACGACAGCTTAACTCCATGAGAGAGAGAGAGAGAGAGAGAGAGAGAGAGAGAGAGAGAGAGAGAGAGAGAGAGAGACTCCCACATCTATCTACCTTCCATTACCATATCACCCCCTCACCCCCCTCATCCCCTCACCCCCCCATCTCCCCACCCTTTCTCCCCCTCCTCACTGTCTCACTGATGTATCCTTCGTTATCCTCCCTCCCTCAATCACCCCTCTCTCCTCCCCTCACCCTTCCCCTCCTACCCACCTCTTCCTCTCCCCCTTTACACATGCTTCCACCTAACCCCTACGCACCTCCTTTCCCTTCCTCCCCTTACACACCCCTCTTCCCTCCCTTCCCCTTACACACCCCTTACACCTTCCTTCCCACATACAACACCAAGACGCCAACTCGCTAATCCATCACAACTCGCTACTACTCGCTACTTTCTCTCAGCTTCTCCCTCAGTCCACCTGCCGCTAACTCGCTAATCCACCACTCCCCGCTAATCCATCACACCTCGCTAATCCACCACTTCCCGCTAATCCATCACACCTCGCTACTTACAACAAGAAGCAACAGATAAAAGTTACCATTAGCGTCCCGACATCAGGTTCCAACACCATAAGACACCAACTTATACTCCAGCTCTCACTAGATGATGGAGAGTCTTTTAAAAATATCTAACGTCGCCCAGTACCGCAATGAGGATTTTGTTACCGTTTGACTTGTGAAAAAAAAAAGGAGGGAGTTATCCGAACCGTAATCAGATTCCTCACACCTGCCACGGCTGAGGAATGAAAATATTATCTCCAGTCCGTAAGAGGATCCGATTGTTTATCATCTCCTCCGCCATGGGATCGACACCTCTACCTGACAGCTCGGCGATTGTCTTTTGTTAAGCGGAGAGTTCGTTCGTTTATAGCGTCACAACCCTGGGTGTTTATTGCCTGACCTGAGTCTATATAAGAGAGAGAGAGAGAGAGAGAGAGAGAGAGAGAGAGAGACATTAATCAGGTAAAGCGGTGAGACTAGAAGGATCCCCGAGGCGTGGAGGATGAGGTCAAAACAAGAGCTTAAAGGCTTTGGTCTCCGCCATCACACAACCCCAGAGGCGATGGCAAACACTGGTGCCAAGTTAGGCTCTCTCTCTCACACACACACACACACACCTGACACTCCCCCCCCACACACACACACCTGACACTCCCTCCACACACACACACACCTGACACTCCCATCGTTATAACAAAGTGAATAATGACAATTCCTTTACCAACATCACTTGGCTTATTTTACAGCTGAGAGGAAAGATAAACTCTACCGTTTAATATCGTGGCTGATGGTTCCAGAAGTGACACCCCCCCTCCCCTCCCCCTAGGGTCAGTTGGCAACGGTGGGACAGTGTGGAATGACCTACCTGAGGCTGAGAAATATTGACCATTTATCATTTAACTCCGTCATTTTAGGCTTTATCTGTATGTATGTATGACTGTGTGTACTAATTTACCTCTGTGTGTATGGTGTGTGTGTGTGTGTGTAACAGTATCATTTCCCACAGTACCACGGCTCTTGTGACGCCCACACCCACACCCACCACCAACCCGCTCCTCCTCCTCCAGGCGCGTCAGGAGAAAACAACAACAACAACACACACAGAAAAATCGTCTTGAGAGCTTGAGAGAGTGTGGTGTGTGTCTTATGAGCGCTCTAAATGGCTCTTATTCTACATTTGGTGCTTAAACTGCTCTCAAAACGGGTCTCGATCGTGTTTTTGAGCACTGTGAGCCCTTAAGCCGGATCTTTAATATATTTTGTTTACCGAGCTCTCAATATGATCAATTACTTATATTTTATGAGCTCTCCAAATGGGTACGATACTATTTTTGAGCGCTTTGGGAGCTCTCAAAACTGATTACTCATCCTGTCTCACACTTTCTGAGCTCCTGAGTCGGATCTTAAACTAGCCCAGTGTGTTGACCCCCAAATGGGACTCTCTCTTTTCTCTCTCTCTCTCTCTCTCTCTCGCTCTCTCTCTCTCTCTCTCTTGCTCTCTCTCTCTCTCTCTCGATCCTTATATAATGCCGTAGTGTGAGTCGGAATTATTACTGAACACCGAGACGTGGAGGAAGGGGAGAGGAGGTAAAGGGGGAGTGGGGAGGGAGAAGGGAAGGGGGGGGAAGGGAGGGAGGAAAGAGAGAGGAGGGAGAGGGGAGGGAAGGAGGGAGGGGGAGGAAGGAAGATGTATGATACCATTTTCTACGACAGAAACAGAAACAGACAGACAGACAGACAAACAGAGAGGTAGACATACAGACGTTCAAGAAATCACTCCGTAAAAAAAACACATCCGCATTGCTTTCGACAACAATACCAGAATGCGTCAATCACCACCAACAACACCACAATAACACACACACACACACACACACACACACACACACACACACACACACACACACCCCACGAGTGTCCTTCAATCTCTCTCCAAAGGATTCTCTCCATCACCTCCCTCAGAGCGTAGGACCCCAAACTAATCTAAAGGAACACTGGTACAATATCAACTCCTTTATAGGCGCCTCTAAAAACGCCTTTAAGATACTGCTCCAATACACTGCCTGGACACCTATCCGGATTACTCGCCCGTCTCAACACGTCACTACGAAGCAGGACCATGGGGGCAAAATAGTGCGTGTGTGGGGGAGGAAAGAGTGGATGTTTTAGAGCGAATTTTGTACGTTTAGTGGTTGGAATTTTGAGCTTTAAAGTAGTGTGTATATATTGGGGGTGAAGGGGGGAGGAGGGCGCCATTGTCAACACCAAAAATAATAATCAATTAATTTTATTTATCTATGAGAAAAGTTCTGGTGGTAATAATGTGAGTTGTTAAGTGTGTGTGTGTGTGTGTGTGTGTGTGTGTGTGTGTGTGTGTGTGTGTGTGTGTGTGTGTAATTAAAAGGGGTTTGTAAGTGTTTATTTATTTAGGTTTTTAAATACTAGGTGAGTCTCTCTCTCTCTCTCTGTCCTCAAGTGTTCGCTTTCTTATTACAATTTTCTCCCTTTCCTTACCTTTATTCCTCTTCTTCCTTCCTTCCTTTTAATCCTTCTTCTGTAACTTCTTTTCCTCCTCTTCCTTCATTCCTTCTCTATCTTCCTTACACTCCTCCTCACACTCCTCATCCAACTGTTCCACTCCTCCTCATTATCTTTCTCTTCCTCCTCCTTCGTCCGTCCTCATTATCCTTCTCCTCCTATGCTCCTCTTCCCCCGCTCCTCCTCATTATCCTCCTCCTCCTCCTCCTCCCAATCACTATAACCGGATCCCTGCTGCCCCTCCCCTCCTCCCCCCACGATAGCTGGACGGTCACCCCTACACCTCGTATGTCAAGCCTAACAGATAATCCACCCCGACACTTCAATGCTCCCTGCCTCACAAAAGCAACAAGGCGTAATAAATAGCAACCGTGTCTATTAGTCAAACTAGCCAAGTGAGAAAATAGGAGAAATACAATAGACAAAACAAAAGAGCATCAGAAAAAATAGAAAAATATAGGTAATTTAGGTGTTGGTAAGGTCTAGGATTTCTCAATAGGCTTTAGAAAACGGATCTCGAATGGGAGGCGATAGAGGGAGGGGATACTAGTCTATTTCTCAGCCATTGACCTCTCTCTCTCTCTCTCTCTCTCTCTCTCTCTCTCTCTCTCTCTCTCTCTCTCTCTCGTTACAATATAGCTTCATTCTCTCTAAATATCAGCACTAAAAGGGGTGAAGAAGAGCCCCTACAGATGACAATAATCAGGGTTAGGGATCGTGGGGAGATGATCAAGGGCCTATATAACTCAGTCCCCCCTCCCCCTAGACTCCCCCCTCCCCCCCCACCCCTAGAGGAAGCTAACTGGTCCTCAAGACGCGACCTGGAATGACCATCATGACGACCACTACTACTACCACTTGAGCCGGACACAACCACCACTACTACCATTACGACTACCATTCTTTTTTCATTACCACCATCTCTTTCCACCACCACCACCAACACCTCACACCTACCACCACACCAGCAGCGAGACGAACAAACCCACTAACCCCCGTCGTGGAGGTCGTGGGGAACTAGTCATGGGGTCGTCAAAAAGGTCGTTTACTGGTGGTTCACAGATCAAGACGTCGAGTCCCCTAGTAAAGACGACATCGAAGGTCATCATAGAGGATTCTGGGTTAGGTTAGGTTAGGTGGTCGTATGCATTCATGGAGGTGGTCGTAATATATTATCCTTGGGTCGTCGGGAGTCGTTCCATAGACAAACAGGTCGTGCAGGATAGCCAAAGAAGCCCTGTACGAGAGAGAGAGAGAGAGAGAGAGAGAGAGAGAGAGAGAGAGGGAGAGAGAGAGAGAGAGACTGGTCAGATAGTAACTCAACACCTTACAATTCACACTAAGGCTATACTGTCCTATCCCTGAGAGCCCTTCCTGCTACTGCTACTACTTCAGGTACTACCGGTTCTGCTTTTACTACAATTGATAATACTACAGTACTATCTTCCTCCTCCTCCTCCTCCTCCTCCTCCTCCTCCTCCTACTTCTACTATTTACTATTGATACTAAACCTCATCCTGAATATCACTTTCTTTCTCGTTCTTCTATCCCTCCCATACCTCTCCAATCCACATTCCTCTCCCTACTCCCTTCTTTACCTCCTTAAAATCCTTCTCTCTCCCTCCCTCCCCCTTTCCTCCCTTTATCATCCTTCCTCTTCGTACTCCCCACCTCCCATTCCTTCCCTCTTCAATCACCCCTCCACCTCCCCAATCACCTCTCCTTCACCCCCCACCTCCCTAATCCCCCCCAATAACCCCTCTCCACCTCCCCTCATCCCTCCCTCCAATCACCCCCTCCCCTTTCCCTCTCCAAGCATCACTTCCTGTCCTTCTTCCTCCTATTTCCCCCCTCCCCACCCCCCACCCCCCCTCGCTTTGCCCCAACAACCCTCCTTGCTCAAGGACTTCATCAGCCGTACACACCGGTGTCCAGCATTCAGAGGCCAGGCAATAATACCCCCGGCAGTCACCTCTTTCTTCCTCCTCCCTCTCCTTCTTTCTCATCCCCTCTCTCTCTCTCTCCTCTTCGTCTTTCTCCAGTTCCTTCCCTCATCCTTATTCCCTCCTTGTTCTTCCCTTTCTCTATCCTGCATGTTCTCTCACACTTCCATCGTCTCCCTTACCCCTCTTTTCCTCCTCCCCACCCTTTCCCTTTTACTGTCTCTTCCCCTTCCTCCCTTCCTTATTTCCGTTTCTTTTTCTTTTTCATTATTTTCTTCTTTCCTCACCCCTCTTCCACCGTCTTCCCATTCCATTCCCACGCGTCTTTTTCCCACCTTCTTCGACTCCCTCTATCCCATTAGCGCCTCTTCCTTTTCCTTTCCCTTCCATCTTCTACAACGACCTCTTCCTCTATCCCCTCTCACCTATGCTCCCACTCCCCTCCCTCCCCCTCGCCATCATCCCTCTTCCATCTACTTCCATCCCATTAACCTTCTTCTCCACCTAAAAGTTATTCCCCTTCAGTCTAATTACCTCCTTTATTTCCCTTTCTTCCTCCTCCCCCTGTTCGCGTCTTTCCCTGTCACTCTCTCTCTCTCTCCGTAGCTTCTTCCTCTTCCTCCTTTCCCTTCTCTCTCTCTCTCTCTCTCCTTCCCCAGACAATAAAGACTGGCAAATAATCCACAAAGACGAAGAAGGTAAAAGAAAAGACATTTTATCTTCCCAACTTAAACCCTTTGATGGTTTAACTCTTTCAGGACGATGGTTTAACTCTTTGAGGACAATAGTGTAAGGTTGAACTTTTTGTTTAGGACGATGCCTTAAGGTTTAACCCTGTAACGACGATGGTGTAAGGGTTAACTCTTTGGGAGACGATGGTTTAACTCTTTGGGAGACGATGGTTTAACCTATTATCATTAACGGGTCATAGTTTAAACCATCGTCTTGAAAGAGTTAAGAAGACATTTCTCTCCTCCTTCTCCCTCTCGCCTCCTTCTTCTTCTCCTCATTCCTCCTATCCCTCTTCTTCCCCATCTGCTCTTCCTCCTACCCTCCTATCCCTCTTCTTCCCCATCTGCTCTTCCTCCTACCCGTCCTCCTCCCTCTCTTCCTTCTTTCCCCCTCCTCCTCCCTCTTCCTTTCTTTCCCCCTCCTCCTCTGTCTCTTCTTTCCTCCCTCCCTCTTCCTTCTTTTCCTCCTCTCCCCCTCTCCCTCTCCTCCTCCCTCTCTTCCTCCCCCTCACCATAAAAATCACACCAGCAAGAATGAAATACTCTCAACCCCTTTCATCAACCACATTTTTCTCAAGACCCATTTCTTCATTTTAACATCTTAGGAAAAATAAATAAATAAAATAGAAAATAAAATTAAAATAATAGACCTTTCATCTTCTGGATATTATTTTTCCCTTATATAGCATATTAAGGTGGAGGGGTGGGGGGTGGAGGGTGGGGGTATGCAGATTTTTACTGTTTGTATTTGTCCATTTATTCTTTTATTCCTGTCCAAACAAAAAATATCAAACAAAGAAAGAAAGAAACAAACAAAAACACAACATCCCGAATCAAAAAATCACGAAAGGAATTTTTCTCTCACCTGCTACAACTAACCCCCCAAACCCATCTTTTACGTCCGGGTTCTATTGAATAATAAGTTATTCTACAAAACGCTGATTCTCGCGGGAAAATACGACCCCCTGCACGACCTACGACCAGAAACGTTCCAAAAAATGACCCTAAAATTGACGAATCAGGAGCCAACTGGTCGTGAAACTCAAATTGGCTATAAGAGCGATTTTCCTACTCTAACATCTTAAGGTTATCGACCATCTGATAGGTTCGGATGGTCACTTTTCTTGTCCCCACTTTTCCAGGATATATCATTTACCTTTCCTACCTTCGATGTTCGGGTTAAGTGACCTATTCTACCTTCGTTTCTTACCTTTATTCACCTACAACTGTACCTTTGATGGCTCTACATTACACCCACTGACGACATACCAGGTTGGGACCCACCTACCCACCATCTCGACCCACCCATCCCTTGACCCACCTATCCCCACGAGTCACAATTCCCACAGAAAGGATAGGTTAGGTTAGGTTAGGAGAGAGAGAGAGAGAGAGAGAGAGAGAGAGAGAGAGAGAGAGCTAGAGAGAGAGCAACCAAAACCAGAATCACTATAACAAGGAAAAAACCCACCATCACACACCCCCCAAAAATGGCGGCAAATCCCACCAAGACTGACCATAATCAGAGGGTGCCCCCCTTCTCCTCAATATCCCCAGTTTAGGGAATAACAAGGAAAAAAGCAAAAAAAAAGAACACACAGGAATCTTTTGAGAAATCCGAGGCCTGAGAACGCTTCAAGACGGTCTATTCCAGGAGGGGAGGGGGGGTGGGTGGGGGAGGGGGATATAGGATGCTATTTTATCCTTAAAGGTTCCTTGGAGGTGTGGATGACCAGTGAGGGGCCTCTACTTGGGGGGAGGGGGAGGGGGACGGGCAGAAGGAGGGAAGGGGGGGGGACTTATGAGGGATAGGGTTATCCCCAGATGTCTATTAGGCTCTGGGGAATATTTCTCGGGGAACTAGGGAAAAAATGGGGTAGGTTTGGGGAGAGAGAGAGAGAGAGAGAGAGAGAGAGAGAGAGAGAGAGAGAGAGAGAGAGAGAGAGAGAGAGAGAGAGAGAGAGAGAGAGAGAGAGAGATTTATTTTTCTCTTTTCTTCCAGTTCGTTGAGAATCGATCGTCTTGCTCAATTTTTCTGATAAAAATAAAATAAAAACACGTACTTTCACTATAAAAAAAATGGACAAAGTGGGAATATTTCTGAACACGGACACGGACTTAACCCAAGTACACGGACATACGGTGAGCTAGATAATATTTCTACGTTCATTAGTAAAGGAGTTACGTCACTATCAGCTGACTCGTCTCTGTGGTGGAGGAGACACGTGGCTGAGTTTGTGTATATTCCCCTGGGGGGCTCTAGGGTGTGTGTGTGTGTGTGTGTGTGTGTGTGTGTGTGTGTGTGTGTGTGTGTGTGTATGTGTGTGTGTGTGTGTAAGTGCGAGCGCTTTAGAGTACGTGGTTGAGAATGTTCCCGTTTGCGTGTTTGCGTGTGTTTCGAAAGTGCGGGCCGGCCTGTGTGTGTGTGCATGATCCTTTTGTCTTGGGAGCTCGTTCATGTCCTTGTCCGTGTGCATGACTGCGTGTCCACGGTAAACGACAGCCCGAGGCGGCGGACCTTTGAGTGCTTGAACCAGTCATTAGGAGAGATGAGAGAGAGAGGCTATCTCCTGATGATGATAGGGAGAGAGAGAGAAAGAATATATATATCATGAAGACCCACCTCCCAATGGGTCTGGCAGAGCGTGGGTAATCTGTAAGTCATTCACAGAAGCAAACCATCCAGTCCCATAGAACAGGAGCTGAGCTGAATGAAGCGACCTGTCGAGGGGTAAATACTGAACCTGCCCACACGTGCACTAAATACATATAACAGTAAATGTATTGTTTCACGTGTAGATTAGGCACCCCGGCTTACATCACCTGAGGAATAACCTAACCTAACCTAACCTAACCTAACCTAACCTAACCTAACCTAACGCTGAACTAACCACCTTAATACGAACCTAACCTAACCTAACTTAACCCTCCCTCCAAGTTGGTGTTAAGGTAACTCTCATGAGGATTAAGGGAGTGGAGGGAAAGAGATAGCGGGAGGGAATAGGGAGAGGAATGGGAGGGAGGGAAGGAGGGAAGGAGGAAGGAAACACTAAAGAAGGAAGAGATAAGTAGAGATGAAAGACGGATAGCAGGACAGATGAACGATGAATGCCACACCTTCAGTCATGTTAAGTGTAAGTACTCGAGTAAGTGTACACGTGTGCACCCAGTTCCCCCACACAACTACGTCCTCATACACAGAATAAGTCCCCCCCCCCCCTGCTGACCAAAACGTACACAACATGTGCACACACCGCTACACACCACACAACACGAGCAGCCAAGCAAAAAATTACCCATCTGTACACCCTCTCCTCACCTCAACCCACAATTCCCTTTTAATAGAATCTAAATCGATTAAAGAGAATCCAATCCCATCCCAATCGAATCCAAATCGATAAATAGAGGATCAGATCCCATTCTCAGCATACTGGGTCAAAGCTGATCCTACACAAGCTACATCAAAGAGAAGAATTAGCATACATATGATTAAAACCCACCGGGACATCGCCTGAGAGCAAGATAAGGGAGTGGGGGTTAAATCCTTTATCTCACTCCATTACTCAACCCTCCATGCTTCCCTATACACAGTTGCCAGACACCAATTAACATACGATTACTTATTACACATCAAAACACAAACAAATATCAAACTACATCACAATCGTCACCAATATCATTCATTAAACATAAAACTAAACCAATCAATAAAAAAAAAAACCTTTGTCTGTTTGAAGAGACGAAAGAATTAAAATTAAAAAAGTTTGCCACTGACGGAAACATTGAAGGTAATATCGTGTACCGTGGTGATGGCAACACTGCTCATCCCCTCATCACAATCTTGTCTTATATAAAAAAAATATTATTGAAAGATGTGTGTCTGTCACTTCTGGGTCACAGGCACATTTTTCACTGTATTGTCTTGTCTGTCTGTCTGTATCTGTGTCTGTCCGTCTGTCTGTATGTTCGTATTCTGTTCTGTCTGTCGTCTGTCTGTCTGTTCAGCTTGTCTGTCGTGCAGGATGGTGTCGGGTTGCAACCAGTATAAGCACTTGTCAAGACTCACAGTTATTTTGCTTTTTACCTGTAATTGTAGGGAGGAGAGGAGGAGGAGGGAAATTAGGAGGAGGAGGAGAGGGAATAGGAGAGGAGGAGGAGGAGGGAATTAGGAGGAGGAGGAGGAGGAGGAGGAGGAGGAGGGAGGAGGAGGAGGAGGAGGAGGAGGAGGAAGGAGGAGGAGGAGGAGGAGGAGGAGGAGGAGGAGGAGGAGGAAGAGGAGGAGGAGAAGGAGAGAGGAGGAGGGAGGGAGGAGGAGGAGGAGGAGAGGAGGGAGGAGGGAGGAGGAGGAGAGGAGGAGGAGGAGGAGGAGGAGGGGAGGGGAGGAGGAGGGAGGGAGGAGGGGGAGGAGGAGGGGGGAGGAGGGGAGAGGGAGGAGGAGGAAGAGGAGGAAGAGGAGGAGGAGGAATTTATGCTCTTCTTCTTCAACCATACTACCACAGGCACAACTCAACCACGTCAACCAAACTAACTGACTAATCAACTATTCAAACATACAACCAAAGACGTCAACCAACCCTACCCGCAGACAACCAAAGCATGCTTCAACCACATTAATCAGTCAACCACATCAACTCAGCCATCCACATCAACAGGCCATCCACAACAACCAAACCAACCGGCCAGCCAACCATGCCAACCACATCAACCAGCCAACCAACCAACCATACACAGCATCACACAAGCTCAACCATACGTGAGGTCAGATGAGGCCCAGGGAGCAGTCAACTGTAAACCAAAACGTGCGTGCAACTAAGTCAACCAAGCAAGCAGTGAGTGTGCACGCAGTCACGCACGAGGCTTTGAGGTGTGAGTGGGGTCGTGGATCATGGTGGGCGTGGAGGAGATCATGGTAGTGGGTGGAGGGTCATGGCAGAGGGATCATGGTAGCCAGACAGGGGGTCATATGAGGGAGATCACCTGACCGTGAAGCACAGTGTGGGACACAGGTAAGTCTGATGAGGGGAGGGGGGTATACAGACATCAGACGAGGGCAAAGGAGGGAGAAGGGAAGGAGGGGAGGGGGGAGGATGAGGGATGAGGCAGTCTACCATGAAAGGTTTCAACCCCTCTAGCAGGAGAGATGCATGCAAGAAGTTGAATACAGAACAGAATTGAAAACACACACACACACACACACACACACACACACACCTGGAGAGAGAGATATAATGAGACACAGGTTAGAGACACACAGGTAATGAGGATATCGTAGAGATCTGTGAACCATGTCCCACACAACCTCCATGTTAACACCACAAGGAAAACAAAAACAAAAAAGGAAATAATAAGAAAATAAGAAAATTTACCCATAACGCACACATGACCTGGCTCCCTCCCTGGGCACCAAAAGGGTCCCTGTCTGCCCCACAAACTGCCAATTAAACCCCAAAGACCACTCCTAAATACCCCAAATCAGCCCTAATAATTTTTTTGGGGACAAAGGAAGGGTGGGGAGGGGAAGGAAGGGGTGGGGAGGGGGTAGTAAGATGCCCCAGGGTCGACTAAGGGGAGGAGGAGGAGGTTAGGTAGAGCCAAGTGCACAAAAAGAGCCGCCCTCTACACACACACACACACACACACACACACACACACACACACACACACACACACACCAGATGTCATTCGCTGGTCAGGTCAATTTTTTTTCTTCTTTTTTCACTTAAACGAATTTTAGGTTAGAATGATAGTATACATTTTGCTGACGACCAGAGGCGGACACTGCGTTTCTGCCCATGATAACACACCTGACGCCTGCCCGCTCAATTACTGGCTTACCTGGGCGGCTGAGGTGAGAATTATGGGAAAAATACGATGAGTCTACCCTAGCATCTCTTTATGGTTAGGTTGGGTTGAGTTAGGGTTAGGTAAGGTAAGGTAGGTGTTAGGTTGTGTTAGGTTAGGTTAGGTATGTGAAGGTATGGTTAGGTTAGGTTAGGTTAGGTAAGGTATGAGGTTAGGTAAGGTAAGGCAAGGCAAGGTAAGGTTCAAAGCACACCACACACCCTCCACCTCACCCCCTGCACTACCACCACCTACTACCGCACCACTCCCTTCCCTCTCACTATACCCTCCCCTCACCACCATCACCCCCCCTCCTCACCATCACCCGCCTCTCATCACCACCTCCCCACAAAGGAAGTCGGCCATCTCCCACAAGGACACGTCTGGACCTCCTACACCAGATGGAACCTTTGTACACCTGAATTAGAAGAGGTCAGACAAACACAGGTACTTACAGGGTTCATATGATAACTGTTTCCTCTGACTGGTGATGCGAGAACGTATTTAACAGGTTCAATTGTATGTTCAAAGGTTCAGGTGTTCAATTTCCTTTGACTGGTGATGTGAGAACGTATTTAACAGGTTCAATTGTATGTTCAAAGGTTCCTCAGTACATTTTTCCCTTAACTCGACTCGTTCAAGAGATATCAAGACTGGAATTTATATCATTAACACTAGATGCGTTCTCTTACCTCCAATTACGAGGGAAAGTAACGTATGAACCCCTTGGAGAGTTCAAATCAAACACACATAACACACACTTTATAGAACACCCCTCTTGAACACTACAGAACACCCCTCTTGAACACCGTACACAGGATGACTCAACTGCGGGTAAAATTCAACTTCAATTACAAGGCTGTTTGAGATTGAGCTGTTCTGGAGCAATTTTGTTGATGATAGAGGAAAGGGAGGTGGGAGAAGAGGAGGGGGGGAGTGATGGAGGAGGGAGAAGAGAGGAGGGGGGAGAAGGCAGAGGAGGTGGGAGAGGAGGAGTGAGGGAGAGGGAAGTGAGGGGATATAATTGAGGAAATAATGCGATGGAGGGAGGAGGAAAGGAGGAGGGAAGAGAGAGAGAGAGAGAGAGAGAGAGGAGAGAGAGAGAGAGAGAGAGATGATAGGATATGACAAAAAATAAACTAGAAATAAATGAAAGAAAACGAGAAGCGAGTTTCCTTATTATTAGTCGACAGCTGTGACTACTGATTCTAACTCTCCCTCCCTCTCATCTTCTTCTCTCCTCTCACCTTCTACCTCCCTCTCACCCTCTCCTTCCCTCTCACCAACACATAATTAAGGGTCATTAGCCACTGTTTTACCCACATAATACTACCTATTTGCCTGTCCGGCCATGCACACACACACACACACACACACACACACACACACACACACACACACACACACACAGCTCAGGCGTACACCAGGCCATTATATTCTTCCTAATATAATTTTCCGCCATTTGTGTTGTAATTTAATGACCTTTTGTTTATTTTTTTTTTTATTTTACGTAAGGTTATTTGAGTGTGTGTGTGTGTGTGTGTGTGTGTGTGTGTGTGTGTGTGTGTGTGTACGTTTATTAGTGGATGTTGGGTGCGTTTTTACACCTGTCAGCTAAATTACCATCCTACCACACCTGCCACCTGAGTCTGTCTGTCTGTCTGTCTATCTGTCTACTCTATAATGTTACCTCTACTGCTCCTATTTTTAATGCCAACACCCTATTGCCATCTTATTGTTCCCTATTTCACCTCCCTGATGACAATATTGTTGCCTCTCTGTACCTATTTCAACACACACACACACACACACACACACACACACACACACACACACACACACACTCTTCCATTTAGCCATCTCACTTTCCTGTTTACTGCGAATTTAAGCGGACGACTGAACACGTGGACAGAATGAATCTGGGAGGGGAGGGGGAGGGGAGGGGAGGGTGGGGGAGGGAAGGGGAGGGGTAGGAGGGAAGGGGAGGGGTAGGGGGAGGGGTGGACAGACAAGGACTCTCATAAAGACATCAAAGGCTTTGTGTGTGTGTGTGTGTGGTGTGTGAGGGAGAGAGAGAGAGAGAGAGAGAGAGAGAGAGAGAGAACAAGTTGATCTCTTGCGGGGGAGGGGAGGGGGAACTCATTGGAGCATAGGAGATGGAGCCTGGATCAAATGGGAAGGGGAACGAGGGTAGGGGGAGAGGATGAAAGTAGGGGAAGGTGAAGGGGGGAAAAGGGTAGGGGAAAGGGGAGGGTAGGGGAAGAGTATAAAGGACTAATTACTTGGATGAAGTTAAACATGGAGTCGCTTTGTTTTGGAAATGGACTGAGAGATGGAACTGCCCTGTGCTTGACGGGGGTAAACTGAGGCAGACAGGTAAGTTAATTAGAAATGTATGGACAGGTAGGTTATTGGTTAATACATGAATAAATATAGATCACTTCAAAGATTAGGTACCCCAATATATATTTTACGTGATGATTGAGCAACCAAACCTAACCTAACCTAACCAAACCTAACCTAACCTAACCTAACCAAACCTAACCTAACCTAACCTAACCAAACCTAACCTAACCTAACCAAACCTAACCAAACCTAACCAAACCTAACCTAACCTAACCTAACCAAATCTAACCTAACCCAACCAAACCTAACCCAACCAAACCTAACCTACAGTAGTATGGGTGTCAAAAAATGTGTATAATATTTGTTAGCACAGTGACCTGATGATGATAGAGTTCATTACTGTTGTTAATAATGATGCTAATTATGAAATGGATATATCTTTTTATTCATAGAGTTCAATGGTGTTGTAGCCTGTTGTTGTTGTGGTATTATTATTATTACTGAATGCCACCCTACCTGCCTGCCCGTCTATCTATCCGTCTGCCTGAGTATCCACCTACAGTAACTGCCTACCTGACTAATTGCTTGATACTGAACGTGTACCTACCAAGGAGCACCTGATTTGGCGTTAATTAGTACCTTAAGACTGAGGTGGTGTGTACAGGACTTACCTTCACCCCCCTCTCTCCCCCACCTCTCCCCCACCTTCACCCCTCTCTCTCCCCCACCTTCACCCCCCTCTCTCCCCCCACCTTCACCCCCATCCCTCACCCCATCTCCCCTCCCACCCCATCTCCCATCCCCATCCCATCTCCCTCCCTCACCCCATCCCTCACCCCATCCCCTTCCTCACCCCATCTCCCATCCCTCACCCCATCTCCCCATTTCTGAGCTATCTAATCTGCCTCATCAGCTCCCCATTCACTGTCTGTCTTCGCCTCCCATTCAAACCCATTCACCCCTGCGCCACCTTCACCCATTCAACAACAACAACAACAACTGGTGTCCGAATTATCCGATCCTCGTTATCTCGGACTCTCAGTTATCCGGATTCTTAGTTGAATTGGTGATTATCCGGATTGTTCTTATATAATATACACCTACGAATACCTTTACATACATACATACATACATACATACATACATACATACATACATACATACAGAACACTCTTACACACAGGTGCTCCAGACACACTTAACCTCCAGTCACCGGGTTGGACTTACGGCAGAGTCACTCTTTAAGGCAGGCCACACACACACACACACACACGCACACGCACACACACACACACACAAGTGACACCTATAAGACCCTGCACTCAACCGCCTTCAGCTGTGAGGTGGATTGCGATGCGAACCAGCGACTCTTAGGACAGGAGGCGAGGGGTGTAGCCACTCAGCCAACTATTACAGGTGTACGACAACCTGTAGTTAAATGACCTTAGTTTATATTCAAGAGCATAGTGGTCAACCCGCACACATTCTTGCCTCACTCTCCTCCTCCCTCCCTCCCTTCTTCACCGCCTCTTCCCTCCTCCTCTTACCCCCTCCTCCTTCTTTCCCTCTTCTTCCTCCTTCCTCCTTCTTCCTTCTCCTCCTCCAGTTCCTCACTACTTTCTGCTTTCTCCCCAAACATTGTACCCACCTCACCCATCCTGTCCCTCCACCCACCACCTCACCCATCCTGCCCCTCCACCCACCACCTCACCCATCCTGCCATCCTCCACCCACCACCTCACACCATCCTGCCCCTCCACCCACCACCTCACCCATCCCACACCCACCACCTCACCCATCCTACCCCTCCACCACCACCTCACCCATCCTGCCCCTCCACCCACCACCTCCACCCATCCCACCCCTCCACCCACCACCTCACCCATCCTGCCCCTCCACCCACCACCTCACCCATCCCCTCCACCCACCACCTCACCCATCCTGCCCCTCCACCCACCACCCCACCCATCCTGCCCCTCCACCCACCACCTCACCCATCCTGCCCCTCCACCCACCACCTCACCCATCCTGCCCCCTCCACCCACCACCTCACCCATCCTACTCCTCACCCACCACCTCACTCCATCCTGTTCTCCACCCACCACCTCACCCATCCCCCTCCACCCACCACCCTCACCCATCCTGCCCCCTCCACCCACCACCATCCGTCCCTGCCCTCCACCCACCACTCACCCATCCTGCCCCTCCTCCACCACCACCTCACCCATCCTGCCCCTCCACCCACCACCTCACCTATCCTGCCCATCACCCACCACCTCACCCATCCTGCTCAACCACCCACCACCTCACCTATCCTGCCCCTCCACCCACCACCTCACCCATCCTGCCCCTTCCACCCACCACCTCACCTATCCTGCCCTCCACCCACCACCTCACCTATCCTGCCCCTCCACCCACCACCTCACCTATCCTGCCCCACACCCACCACCTCACCCATCCTGCCCATACCCTACCCTGCCTTTACCCTGAGACATGTGCAGTAATAAGTATGCCCGCCACGATGGGTCAATCCTGAACTGGTCGACACATACCCCGGGCCACGACGGCTGAGAGAGAGAGAGAGACCTACACGTGATCACCCTAACAGAACCCGTACAAGGAGTGGGGGAGGGATTGATTTTGATTTTGCCGCTTGCAGCGGCTACTTTATTGTGCACCCCACACTCATCCTGTGAGCGGTAGCGCAAAAGGATTACAGAGTAGGGTTTACAAAGGGTCATAATAATTAACCCCGGTTGTCAGGATATTATGGCACCGAAAGTTACACAGTATTTCATTTACATTATTTGTTTAGTTCTATACATAGAGGGTAACTTATTCACAAATGCGTGAGAACAGGCGTGTGAGGCAGTATGTCTGGCCTCACACTTTATTATTCACATTTACGTGGGAGGTATTCAAGCACATTGCGTATTTGGTTCTGTACATGAGAACTGATATAGTTACTGAGTGCAAAAAAGTGGATACAATCTTAATATGTCGGCTATCTTGCCATTAGAGATGAAGTGTTGTGCCATTTCACACACAGTGTGCTTGGACCTGTCCCTAAAAGGTTCTATCTTCACACAGTCGAGGACGTAGTGTTCAAGTGTGTGGCCATATGTATGGCCACACACTTTACATTTAGTTTTGTTTACATCTGCTTGAGGAACATACTGCCAGAGGTACTTATATCCTAACCTTAATCTAGCGGTTACAACATCTTGTAATCTAGTGATCTTGTTACTTGCTCCATATACATGTTTCACTTGATACATCTCATCATGGTAAACTATGGATCGACTAGTGCCTGTTTGCACTTGTCTACTTGCGTCAAACTCATCAATAAGTTCTTTCCTAATTACAGTTTTAAGGGTTCTTTTTGACAGACCCAAATTGTATTCAACGGTGTCTTTGTTAGACGCGAGTTTGGCGAGGGCATCAACTCTGTCATGTTTTATGAGGCCTATGTGAGAGGGGATCCACAACAGTTTGACCTTGACACCCCGGTCAACAAGGCACGCATATTTGTGTCTGGCTTCAGAGACAAGATCGTGACAACCTGAGTCGAGGGTACCAAGGGCAAGTAGTGAGGATAGAGAGTCAGTGATGATGAGACTGTCAGTAACAGTGGTTTCAATGAATTTAATAGCTGTGAGTATGGCAACTAATTCAGTTTGTAGAGTGGATGCCCAGTTGTTAATTCTAACTCCTTTCTCAATTATATTACCGTCAGGTTGAGTCACAACAATAGCACTTCCAGCCCTCCCACAGGCGGTGTTTAGAGATCCATCAGTGTAGATGGTCTGTGTGATATTATCATCAGTCTGTAGAGTGTGTATGTGTTCAAGGGCTCTCAATTTGGCAGTGTGTTGGAGATAAATGCTTTGTATAATTAATTTTTTAGGCGGATACGTCGGTATTGTGAT
>NW_024731931.1:0-7260 GCF_018991925.1 Homarus americanus | reverse complement strand
AATACAGGTAAAATACAGGTAGAAATACAGGTTAAATACAGGTAGAAATACAAGTAAAATACAGGTCCATGTAGAAGCATTACGGGTACAAGTCGTAAACATAAAGGTATATATGACTTGTTAAATATAGCCTCGACGATATGTATAAAGTTTACATATAAAATAAGCAAACTCTATACATTCTCGACACACCTGAAGCGAGGCCACTAATCATGGTTAATATACATGTGATTATACAGGATATTTTTAATCGGTAAACCCAGAGCTATATACATCGATCAGGACTGAGGCCATTTTCAAACTACTGAGCCCATTTTCAAACTACTGAGGCATTTCTAAGCGACAGACAGTTTTCAGATGGACAGACCATTTCAAACACCTTCACTAGACCTGAGACAAAGAAAATCAATGACTGTACTTTCCCTTTGTTGTACTCCAGACAACTTTACTGCACTTAATAACATTGTACATATTTCGAAAGATGTATTTTTCGGGGGTACAATTTTCGTTTTTTGGAATATCTTAACAAAACAGACATACTGATCTATAAATATCACTGAAGACATTGTTAATTAAGCCTTAAGGTGACCATCAGTGTGTAAGGTAGTGGTGTCGTCACTAACCAGCCAAGGTGGACTGAAGATGGATATTAGTACTAACGAAGTGGTTCACCTTATCACAGCAGGGCTGCGTCTTAACCTCTCTCAGAGTCTAATGTTTACTGTCTTATATGAAGGGTATTGTTTACTTTGTGTCATATATGTATTGTTTACTTTGTGTCATATATGTATTGTTTACTTTGTGTCATATATGTATTGTTTACTTTGTGTCATATATGTATTGTTTACTTTGTGTCATATATGTATTGTTTACTTTGTGTCATATATGTATTGTTTACTTTGTGTCATATATGTATTGTTTACTTTGTGTCATATATGTATTGTTTACTGTGTGTCATATATGTATAATAAATGTTAATACAGTAGTTGAGTTCATCATTTTATCACCCAATTTCCCCGTCATTTACCTGTATATATTTCTTGCCTGTTATCACCATGTTATCAGTGAATTTGTTTAAGCTCTGGTAACAAATGGATTATCTAGAACACTTGACATGTAAGCTACCTGATAACTATAAATTCAATAACATCCAGCAATACGTTATTAGCGTGTTATTTTGTGGTGCAGTTTCGTATTGTGTAAATAAAATAAAATATATAATACAAATAATTCCATGTAATATTAACGATGTCAGTCAGTGTCGGGTTAAACAGATTGATTTGCATTGTGAGATATTAATTTATTGCAGAGAGTAGTGTGTGTGTGTGTGTGTGTGTGCCGATTTGTTGTAATAATTTTAGTTAGGTCAAGTTGTGTTTGTCATGTAACTAATTTCAGAAGAGAAGAGATCGTTATCGTCCTGGTGTTAAATATTAGGTTAAGAAGGTTAGGTTAAGTTTGGTTTGGTTGAGTTACTTCGGTTAGGTTTGGGTAATGTTAGGTTACATCAAGTTAACTTTATCATGCTAGATTTGGCTCGGTTAGGTTAGGGTTGTAGACGTGGCTCGGTTGGGTTAGGACTAAGATAGGCGAGGATGGGTAAGGAAGGTCAAGTATGCACCGAGTCACCAATGTCCCAGCGTCGTAACGTTATCCTCGGTCTAAATCTTAACACGAGGGGTTCCTGTACATGACCCGGGGAGCATGACAGGCACGAACCTCGCTTTACAAGAACTACAGAACTAACACTCACAGGTTCAATATTCAGGTCTCGTTAGATAGGTCCTGACAGGACACTGACCCTTGCCTTCTTTAGTGTCCGACATCTTACCTAGAAAGACAATGAGAGCAAGTTGTAATGTATTTGAATTTAAAATGGAGAACTTGTAGTGTTTAAAACGTAGACGTTGCCCCCCTCACACACACACACACACACACACATTTCAGATATAGAGACAGACAAATCTGACATACAGATGCAACCACACACACGAGGAAGACTTCCTACCACAGTCTCATAAATTCAGACGAGACAGACACACCACGGACAACTCCTTTGCCTATCTATGTGTACCAGTCACTACTCATGATGATGAAGATGATGGGGAGGAGGAAGAAGTTATACCTTCAACACCATAATATCATGAACAGTAGTCTCTCTGATTGCGACTTACAGGCGTGTCCGGGTATAGTATTAACAAAGAGAGTGATGGGTGAGGAGGGGGGAGCTAGCCTGCACTACACACAGATTTTCATAACAAATATCACATAATCTATATAAGGTGTGACTGCTATATTTACTGATTAAAAACGTTCATATAAAATTCCAATATTTGTCAACTTAAACTTATAGATAATATATAAAAGGCGAATTACTTATAAATACTTACAAAAATAGTTATTATACGTGAAGTCGACAAGCCAACCAAGCATTGTAATCAAGGGCTTCGTATATCTTACTCGGTGGACTTACTCGGTGGACTCAAGGGGTTGCCATCGTACTCAAGGGGTTGCCATCGTACTCAAGGGGTTGCCATCGTACTCAAGGGGTTGCCATCGTACTCAAGGGGTTGCCATTGTACTCAAGGGGATGCCATCGTATTCAAGAGGTTGGCAACGTACTCAAGCGGGATAACAAAAAATATTTGGGAGGAAACCCTTAAACATTAAAAGAACCTAGTAAGACTACGACACTTTTAACCCTCTTGAGTACGATAATTTAACCCCTTGAGCAAGATGACTTAACCTCTTGAGTACGATGACTTAACCCCTTGAGGACAATAATTTAACCCATTGAGTACGAAAATTAAGCCCCTTGAGTGAGATAATTTATCACCTTGAGTACGATGAAATAACAGTTTCAGTACGATGGCTTAATCCTTTTGAGTACGATGATTTAACCCCTTCAATACTATGACTTAACCCCTTTAAAACAATACGATGATTTAACCCCTTCAATACTATGACTTAACCCCTTTAAAACAATAAGGGGATTTATCTCATCATACTTAAAGAGAGTTAGCAACAAAACCTAAACCTCACCACAAAACAGTTCAACTCGATCACCGCCTACGAGTCATTAGCCACAATTGGCCCACCATGAGGTAACTGGCACTCGTCTTTTACCCCGAGAAAATGGTAAATTACGAGAGAGATTTACATAGGTAATTGTTGTCTGTTTTGCTGGTTCTACTGATGTTAAGTGACGGTGTTTACCTAAGGGAGTGTGTGGGGAGCGGTGTGTGGGAGGGGTGTGGAGGTGTGTGTGGGGGGGGCAGTGGGGGTGTGTATGAGGAGGGTGTGGAGGGTGTGTGTGTGGTGTGTGGGGGTGGGGGTGTGTGGGGGGAGTGGGGGTGTGTGGGGGTCGGGGTGTGTGAGGAGGGGCTAGTTAAGTACATAAGTGAAGTGACGGTGGGGGTGTGGGGGACGGTGATAGGTGAGAGGAGTACCTCCGCCTGACTGTAGTGAGGGCAACAGGTAAGGTTTGAGGAGCCTCAGGTGGGTGAAAATATTCATCACTACATTCTTGATTCACCGTTATGGGCAACACTTGAACGAGACCAAGGTAAGGTAAGGTCTGCCTCCTGGTGATGTTGTGGTGTTGATGGTGACGTTATTGATGGTGATGTTAATGTCATGGTGGTGATAATGATGATGATACTGTTTTAAGGTGATGTCGCAGCGACTGATGAAGTTATTAGTCTCAGTGACAATGATATTAATGATGTAGCGCTTATTAATATTCTTAGTAATGGTGTAATATAATTTTTGGTTGTGGTGGTAGTGGTTCTTGCGGTAGTAATGGTGACAGTGTTTCCTGGTAGTGGTTATAGTGGTGCACACAACTCCTCAAGTGTTAGTGGTGCAGGAGGAGCCGCTGTAGTAAGTGGCACAGCTCACAGGATCACAACCGTGTTATCTTGTTTATAAGTCCTCAAGTGTGAGTCTTATGGTGACCTATATATTATTATTATTGTTTTTGTTGATATTATTAATACTGTTATTAATCATCATCATCATCATCATATTATTATTATTATTATTATTATTATTATTATTATTATCTTTCTTACAAACCGAACTTTCAATAAAAAATAAAATAAAAAACATCATATACATCCCAGCACAACTAGAACAAATGCCTATGTCGGTTTCTAATATTTGCGGAAGAGTTCACAAGGATGGAATGTGTGAGCCACCGTGTAGAGGCCGCGGGCCTGTCTGCTGCACCCGCTTACGGTAATCATTTGACTTTCGTCGCCTTGGGCCCATGGTGGTCGAGGCGCCACCACCGGCACCGACCATCTTATAAGTGGTACTCACACACACACACACACAAACACACACATACAGCCAGTGGCCACCACTACACACCCACGACAGCGACAGAAGTAACAGCAGTAACCGCGGTAACAGCAGCGGTGCTAGAAACGGAGGCAGCAGTAGCGACACCAGTAACAGCAGCAGCAGACAGACAGACGCACAGACAGAAGTACATCAATATCCTAACACACTTGGGTGTGAGGAAGTGTAATCTGTACATCCGCAGAAACCAATTGCTTACATATCGCTTATATTAGTTACTACCAGAGATTATATGGATGGATAACCGCCGCATGTATTGACAGATCAATTTGTTACACACACACATATATATATATATATATATATATATATATATATATATATATATATATATATATATATATATATATATATATATATATGAACAGTTGATCTGCAGCTTAGGGCCGGCTGACAGCAACAAGCTGATTGATCTTAATTAATCACATTGACAGTTGAGCGCACAGCCAGATTGCTTTTCTACACAAGATCTCTCTCTCTCTCTCTCTCTCTCTCTCTCAAGTGTCACGACACATAATTCACCCCAATATTTTTTTTTACCTCTGACCTTGACCTATAATACACAGAACTGAATTACATGTTTCACAATTTGTATAACAGTGATGCATATTTATCATAGTTTCATCAAAATACCTTTACTAACACAGGAGTTACGTACACACACAGTTAGGAGACACCGGTAAAGACACTTAGAAGACACCGGTAGACACTTAGGAGACACCGGTAGACACTTAGAAGGCACAGGTAGACACTTAGAAGACACCGGTAGACACTTAGAAGACACAGGTAGACACTTAGGAGACACCGGTAGACACTTAGGAGACAAACACAGAAACGACGATTTCTACACACACACACACACACACTACCACTACTACTACTACACACACAATAATACCACCACACACACACCAAACTTATAAAATCAGCAAGTCACCTCCTCCTCCTCCTCCTCCACTATACAATCAACTGTTATTTTCCACAACAAAGACATCCTTATTGACTCAAGGACCACAGTTGTTACCAGTCATTAACAGTAGCTCCTTCCTGCCCCGAGACACACACCTCTTTCTGGCCGGCAGTGATACCAACTCCCCATCTCTTGTCAATGGCTCTGTGGGTCACTCAAGTCACTCCCTTAATAAAGAAGAAGAAGAAATCAAGCCATGTTTACGAGAATTTCAGGAAAATATTGTAATACTGAGAAAAAATCCTTTTCCCTTTCAGATATAAATTCTTGATGCTGGTAATATGGTTTCTATTACCACTAATGTTGCTATTACAACAACAACAACAAATACTACTACAAGCACAACTACTACTACTATAACAATAACTTATTTTTTTGTCTTTTCTTTTTACTTATAACGTGGCCTCCAGCCTCCCCCAATCGCCACACTTTCGCCGCCATTTTATTACCTTAATATTAAATATCCTAATACATAAGTAGCTATCCTAGCTGTGTTGAGTTAGTTGAGCCGCAGATCTATGCGGCATTCAGTGACTGTTGCCTCATAGTCAATATCTGCAACTGTTGTCGGTTTTGGGGCCGATGCTCTCGTTCCCCTGAGGCAGAGCAAAGCCGACCGAAGGAGAGAGAAGGACAGCCGACATCTCATCCAGGCTGTAACATAACTACTGGGCTGCGGCTTCTGTTCGGATAGCACCTCCGCGAGTCTGGCGTAGAAGCATCTTGCACTTGGTCCCACCCCACCAGAGGTTGTGAACACTAGAGGAGTGAAGCTGCCTTGATCAACGTTCTGAATTCTCTCCCCGTATTCCCTTATCTTGTCATTCTCGTTCCTCCTGTGTGCAGCACCGAGAGCTAAGTTATGGTGGCATGCAGCCATGGGATCAAAAATCCTGATGTCGAAGAAGGCTCGCTGTCCCCGCGTCCAGAATCCTCGAGCACTGACGTCAACACGGGCTTCGCTGGATGTGTTTGAAGTCCTATGTTGGAAATTCTCACCGTCCAATGGAAGGAGGGTCGGTTCTATCCAGACATCACGGCAGATTTCCTTCAACATATTTGCTGTGAGATCCCTTACTTCGTCATGCCTCATGCATATGAAGCCCCCTTTCTTGCACACCATGACGTGATCTACGTCATAGGAAGAGCCACACACGCATTGGGAGGGCAAACCTTCTACTGGCCTACCGCACCTTAGAGCATTGGCATCTGTAAATTCTTGTTTATTTAGACTGAAACCATTAGCCCTTATCGGTAACGTAGTTAACCAGTTCGAGGCGCCCACCTCCTGCGCTATAGCTACTTTTGTTTTCAAATTCTCTGGTACTTGCAGCAACAGTTGCTGTAACTTATCACTTTGGCCGTGCTGTCGTTCTGTCGTAATGGACCTTCGAATCTTGTTTACTTCACTGGTATCCACCTCCCGTTGCGTTCTGAGCTATTATGTGGTCCGTGAGGGCTGCCGTGAGCTTAACTGAGTTTTGATGTTCAGTGGCAGCTATCTCCTCTGGATTGGTCAATCCCATTCCTCCCAATCTCAGTGGTAGTGCAAGGAGTGATCTTTCTGCTGGGGTTAAGTGAGGGTGTTTCACTAATTTGGGAAGGAAATTGACGCTGATAGCTTCTTCCAGAGGGTGGAGGAGGGGTCCGATATCAGGGATAGTACGCATCAGGTAGTTTCACCGATGCTCGACTCCATGGGTGAATGCCGCAAAAGCCGCAGGTGGCTCTATGTTAGCAATCTCAGACAGAGCTTGGATTTCCCTAACCCAATCATTCACCTTTCCCGTTACGTACTCGGTCTTGAAGTCCGTCATGCTGCTAATATTACTACTACTACAACCACCAAAAACAATCCATATAGATTCCTTAAAACATTAACTCCATGAATAGAAAAATCAACAACCAGTAAGATACAGTAAAGA
>NW_024731930.1:0-45232 GCF_018991925.1 Homarus americanus | reverse complement strand
GTGCCTGTGGTGTTGCTGGTGTATAGTGCCTCTTATTGTTTTATTATTGTAATTAACGTAATTGTTGCCTGTGTATAGTGCCTGTGGTGTTTGTAATATTATGGAAGCTTGTGGTGTTGCCTGTGTATAGTGCCTGTGGTGTTGCCTGTGAATAGTGCCTGTAATTGTTGCTTGTATATAATTGCTATAGCCAGGTATTTGCCTGTTGTAAGTACACCTGTGGTGTTGCCTGTATAGTACCTGTGGTGTTGCCTGTGTGTATAGTACCTGTGGTGTTGCCTGTGTATAGTACCTGTGGTGTTGCCCGTGTATAGTACCTGTGGTGTTGCCCATTATATAGTACCTGTGGTGTTGCCTGTGTATAGTACCTGTGGTGTTGCCCGTGTATAGTACCTGGTGTTTGCCTGTGTAGTACCTGTGAAATATTTGCCTGTGTATAGTACCTGTGTGTTGCCTGTGTATGTCCCACCTGTGGTGTTGCCTGTGTATAGTACCTGTGTTGTTGCCCGTGTATAGTACCTGTGGTGTTGCCTGTGTATAGTACCTGTGGTTTTGCCCGTGTAAGTACCTGTTAATTGTTGCCGTGTATTGCAATGAGGCCATTGCCCGTGTATAGTACCTGTGGTGTTGCCCGTGTATAGTACCTGTGTTTTGCCCGTGTACATAGTACCTGTGGTGTTGCCTGTGTACTTAGCACCTGTGAGTATTTGCCTGTGTATAAGTACCTGTGGTGTTGCCTGTGTATAACACAATAATGTTGCCTGTGTAACATAGTACCTGTGGTATTGCCTGTGTATAGTACCTGTAGTGTTGCCCGTGCATAGTACCTGTGTGTTGCCCGTGTATAGTACCTGTGGTGTTGCCGTGTATAGTACTGTGGTGTTGCCTGTGTATAGTACCTGTAGTGTTTCCTGTGTATAGTACCTGAAGTATTTGCCTGTGTATAGTACCTGTGATGTTGCCTGTGTAGAAGTACCTGTGGTGTTGCCTGTGTGTATAGTACCTGTGGTGTTGCCTGTGTGTAGTACTGTGATGTTGCCTGTGTATAGTACACGTAATTGTTGCCCATAATGTATAATTACCTGTGGTGTTGTGTATAGTACCTGTAGGCTGTTGCCTGTGTACACCTGTAGTGTTGCCTGTGTATATATTACCTGTGGTGTTGCCTGTATAGTACCTGTAATTGACTTGCTTACGTGTACATACCTGTGAGTGTTGCCCACCAATGTATATGAAACACCTGTAGTGTTGCCTGTGTATAGCATTACTCAGCAAGTAATTGCCCGTGTATAGTACCTGTGTGGTGTTGCCGTGTACTAGTACCTGTGAGTGTTGCCCGTATAGTACCTGTGGTGTTGCCCGTGTATAGTACCTGTGATGTTGCCTGTGTGTATAGTACCTGTGTTGCCTGTGTATAGTACCTGTGAGTGTGCGTGTATAGTACCTGTGATATTTGCTTGTATATAGTACCTGTGGTGGTTGCCTGTGTATAGTGCCTGTGGTGTTGCCCGTGTATAGTACTTATATTGATGTTGCTTGTATGTAGTACCTGTAGTGTTGCCTGTGTATAGTACACATGGTATTGCTTGTATAGTACCTGTGGTGGCACCTGTGTATAGTACCTGTAGTGTTGCCTGTGTATAGTACCTGTGGTGTTGCCTGTGTATAGTACTGTGGTGTTGCCTGTATATAGTACCTGTGGTATTTTCTTATAGTACCATGGTATTTACCTGTATATAGTACCTGTGTTGCCTGTGTATAGTACCTGTGGTTTGCTTGTATATAGTACCTGTGTGTTGCCTGTGTACTTAGTACCTGTGGTGTTGCCTGTCTTATAGTACCTGTGGTGTTGCCTGTATATATAGTACCTGTGGTGTTGCCTGTGTATAGTACCTGTGGTGTTGCCTGTGTATAGTACCTGTGGTGTTGCCTGTATATGGTACCTTTAGTGTTACCAATGTGCTAAGCCTGTGGTATTTTACTTGGCCTTGTGATACCTGTGATGTTGCTTGCCTTTGTATATAGTACAATAATTGTTTACTTTCATGTATAAACACCTGTGGTGTTGCTTGTATATAGTACCTGTGGTGTTGCCTGTGTATAGTACCTGTGGTGTTGCCTGTGTATAGTACCTGTGGTGTTGTTGCCTGTATATAGTACCTGTAGTGTTGCCCCTGTATATAGTACCTGTAGTGTTGCCTGTATATAGTACCTGTGGTATTTGCTATTATGTAGTACCTGTGGTTATTTGCCCCGTGTATAGTACACATGATATTTGCTTGTATATAGTACCTGTGGTGTTGCCTGTGTATAGTGCCTGTGGTGTTGCATGTGTATAGTACCTGTGGTGTTGCCTGTGTGTAGTACCTGTGGTGTTGCTTACGCTATTATATAGTACTCAGCAATTGTTGCCTGTGTATAGTACTGGTGTTGCTGTGTGTATAGTACCTGTGATGTTTACTTGTATGGTACCTGTAATTATTTGCCTGTGTATACTTCTGTAGTGTTGCCTGTGTATAGTACCTGTGGTATTTGCCTGTGTATAGTACCTGTAGTGTTACCTGTCTATAGTACCTGTAGTGTTACTGTATAAGTACCTGTAGTATTTGCCCATGTATAGTACCTGTGGTGTTACCTGTCTATAGTACCTGTGGTATTTGCCTGTCTATAGTACCTGCTGTGTGCCTGTGTATAGTACCTGTGATGTTATATGTATAGTACCTGTGGTTGCCTGTATATAGTACCCTGTAGTGTTGCCTGTGTATACTTGCACCTGTGTGTTGCCCGTATGCCCATAAACACCTGTGGTGTTGCTTGTGTATATGTGTTACCTGTAATTGTTGCCCCGTGTATAGTACCTGTGGTGTTGCCTGTATATAGTGTTAACATAATGATGTTGCCTGTGTATAGTGCCTGTGTAATTTATTTGCCTGTATATAGTACCTATTAGTGTTGCCCCGTGTATAGTACCTGTGGTATTGCTTGTGTATAGTATTACCATGGTATTTGCCCGTGTATAGTACCTGTGGTGTTACCTGTCTATAGTACCTGTGGTGTTACCTCTCTATAGTACCCCCTGTGGTGTTACCTGTGTATAGTACCTGTGACTTATTTGCCTGTATAGTGCCTGTGTGTTGCCTGTATATAAACCTGTAATTGTTGCCTGTATAGCACCTGTAGTGTTGCCCATTAACATAGTACCTGTATTTGCTTGTGTATAGTACACCAGCAGTGTTGCCTGTGTATAGTACCTGGTGTTACCTGTCTATGGCCTGTGGTGTTACCTGTCTATAGTACCTGTGTGTGCCTGTGTATAAGTACCTGTGATATTTGCCTGTGTATAGTGCCTGTGAGTGTTGCCTGTATATAGTACCTGTTAATTGTTTGCCTGTGTGCTAGTACACCTGTGGTGTTGCCTGTTATTATAGTACCTGTGGTATTTGCCAAATATATAGTATTACCTGTGGTATTACCTGTCTATAGTACCTGTAGTGTTACCTGTCCTATAGTACCTGTGGTGTTACCTGTCTATATATAGTACCTGTGGTATTTGCCTGTGTATAAGTACCTGTGATATTTGCCTGTGTATAAGTGCCTGTGGTATTTGCCTGTATATATGTTACCTGTAGTATTTGCCTGTGTATAGCACCTGTGGTGTTGCCCGTGTATAATGCCTGTGGTGTTGCTTATAGTACCTGTGGTGTTGCCTGTGTATAGCACCACCAGCCAGGTATTTTACACTGTGTATAGTACCTGTGTAATTTGTTGCCTGTGTATATAGTACCTGTAGTGGTTGCCTGTGTATGTACCTGTAGTGTTGCTTGTGTATAGTACCTGTGGTGTTGCCTGTGCCCTTAGTGCCTGTGAATTGTTGCCTGTGTATAATTACTTACGTAGTGTTGCCTGTGTATAGTACCTGTGGTGTTGCTTGTGTATAGTACCTGTAAGGTGTTGCCTGTGTATAGCACCTGTGGTATTTGCCTGTGTATAGACACACCTGTGGTGTTGCCTGTGTATAGTACCTGTGGTGTTGCCTGTGTATGGCACCTGTGTTGCCTGTGTATAGACACCTGTGGTGTTACCTGTCTATAGGCTGCCTGTGGTGTTGCCTGTGTATAGTACCTGTGGTGTTGCCTGTGTATAAGCCTGTAGTGTTGCTTGTGTATATGTGCCTGTGGTGTTGCCTGTGTATAGCACCTGTGTGTTGCCTGTGTATAAATACCTGTGGTATTTGCCTGTGTATAGTACCTGTGCCCGTGTATAGTACCTGTGATATTTTGGCAACATACTAGTACCTGTTAATGGTGTTGCCTGTGTATAGTGCCTGTGGTGTTGCATGTGTATAGTACTGCAATAAAAGGTGTTGCCTGTGTATAAAGCCCTCCTGGTGTTGCCCGTGCATAGTACCTGTAATTGTTGCCTGTGTATAGTACCTGTGGTGTTGCCTGTGTATAGTACCTGTGGTGTTGCCCGTGTATAGCACCTGTAGTGTTGCCCATTATATATTACCTGTGGTATTTGCCTGTGTATAGTACCTGTGGTGTTGCCTGTGTATAGTACCTGTAGTTATTTGCCCGTGCTTTATAGTACCTGTGGTGTTGCCTGTGTATAGTACCTGTGGTGTTGCCTTGTGTATAGTACCTGTGGTGTTGCCCCGTGTATAGTACCTGTGTTGCCCATGTGTAGTACCTGTAATTGTTGCCTGTGTATAGTACCTGTGGTGCCTGTGTATATGTGCACTGTAGTGTTGCATGTGTATAGTACCTGTGTGGTTTTCTGTGTATAGTACCTGTGGTGTTGCCCGTGTATAGTACCTGTGAATTATTTGCCCGTGTATAGTACCTGTGGTGTTGCCTGTGTATAGTACCTGTAATTGTTGCCTGTGTATAGTGCCTGTGGTGTTGCATGTGTATAGTACCTGTAGTGTTGCCTGTGTATAGTACCTGTAGTGTTGCCCGTGTATAGTACCTGTGGTGTTGCCCGTGTATAGTACCTGTGGTGTTGCCCGTGTATAGTACCTGTGGTGTTGCCTGTGTATAGGCTTACCTGTGCGTGTTGCCTGTGTATAGTACACACACACCTGTGAGTGTTGCCTGTGTATAGTACCTGTATGTGTTGCCTGTGTATAGTACCTGTGAGTGTTGCTTGTATATAGTACCTGTAATTGTTGCCTGTGTGTACTAGTACCTGTAGTGTTGCCTGTGCTTTAGTACCTGTGGTGTTGCCTGTGTATAGTACTAATAGTGTTGCCCGTGTATAGTACCTGTGGTGTTGCCTGCTATGCAAATACCTGTGAAATTGTTGCCTGTGTATAGTACCTGTGGTATTTACTTGTGTATAGTACCTGTAGTGTTGCATGTGTATAGTACCTGTAGTATTTACCTGTGTATAGTACCTGTAGTGTTGCCTGTGTATAGTACCTGTGGTGTTGCCTGTGTATAAGTACCTGTGTCATTGCCTGTGTATAGTATTTGCCTGTGTATAGCACCTGTGAGTGTTGCCTGTGTATAGTACCTGTGGTACATTGCTTGTGTATAGTACCTGTGGTGTTGCCTGTGTATAGTACCTGTGGTGTTGCCTGTGTATAGCACCTGTGGTGTTGCCTGTGTATAGCACCTGTGTGGTGTTGCTTGTGTATGGTACCTGTGGTGTTGCCTGTGTGTATAGTACCTGTGGTGTTGCCTGTGTATAGCACCTGTGGCAATTATTTAACGTAACTATGGTACCTGTGGTGTTGCCTGTATTATAGTACCTGTGAAATTATTTGCCTGTGTATAGTACCTGTGGTGTTGCCTGTGCTAGCACCACAGGTATTTGCCTGTGTATATAATTACCTGTGGTGTTGCTTGTGTATAGTACCTGTAGTGTTGCCTGTGTATAGTACCTGTGGTATTTGCCTGTCACACTAGCACCTGTGTGTTGCTTGTGTATAGTACCTGTAGTATTTGTATATAGTACCTGTGGTATTTGCTTGTGTATAGTACCCATAATAGTGTTGCTGTGTATAGTACCTGTAGTGTTGCCTGTGTATATTTACCTGTGTGTGTTGCCCGTGTATAAGCCCCACCTGTAGTGTTGCCTGTGTATAATTACCTGTATTTGCCTGTGTATAGTACCTGTGTGTTGCCCGTGTATAGTACCTGTGGTGTTGCATGTGTATATACCTGTGTATTGCCCATAATAATATAATGCCTGTAGTGTTGCCTTAATGTATAGTGTTACCTGTGGTGTTGCCTGTGTACAATTACCTGTGGTGTTGCCTGTGTATAGTACCTGTAATTGTTGCTTATTAATATAACACCTGTGGTGTTGCCTGTGTATAGTACCCTTAATAGTGTTGCTTGTGTATAGTACCTGTGGTGTTGCCTGTGTATAGTACCCCACCAGCAAAGAGGTATTTACATATGTGTATACTTTACCTGTGTGCCTGTGTATAGCACCTGTGGTGTTGCTTATGCATAGTACCTGTAATTGTTGCCTGTGTATATAGTACCTGCCCAACCAGTATTTTGCCTGTGTATAGCACCTGTAAGTGTTGCTTGTGTGTATAGTACCTGTGGTGTTGCCTGTGTATAAGTACCTGTGGTGTTGCCTGTGTATGGTACCTGTGGTGTTGCGCCTGTGTATAGCACCTGTGGTGTGTTGCTTGCCTGTGTATAGTACCTGTGGTGTTGCTTGTGTATAGTACCTGTGGTGTTGCCTGTGCCATGTGCCTGTGAATTGTTGCCCATAATATTATAGCACCTGTGATTCATTTGCTTGTGTATAAAGCACCTGTAAGTGTTGCTTGATATAGTACCTGTGAGGTGTTGCCTGTGTATAGTACCTGTAGTGTTACCCTGTGTATAGTACCTGTATTTGCCTGTGTATAATTACCTATTGAGTGTATTTGCCTGTGTATAGTACCTGTTAGTGCTTGAGATACTTGTACAGTAAGACTATAAATAATTATAATATGACTACATTATCCGAAATTATAAATGTGGAATATTATTTATCACAGCCGTACATCACTATAATTAACGCGCCATTAATTGGGGATCTATTTTTCTTGTCGTCAGGTGTTAACTCTTTACATGACGTTAATACCGTAAATTGAGGTGCTGTCGCCCATCTTCCCTCCCCAGCAGTGCCGAGATAGACTTCTCTGCACCCCCCTCTTTCCTACTTTCTACCTCCCTGACACTCTGTCTCCCACTTGTACTCTCTGCTTCCTGGCACTCTACCTCTCCTGGTACTCTCCTCCCCGGACTCCTTCTACTTCCCCCTGACACCTGAACCCACTGACACCACCCTACTTCCTGACACCTACTTCCTGACACCTTCACTTCCCCTGGCACCTTCACAGTCCCCTGACACCTTTAGCTACCCTGACACCTTTTACTTCCCCTGACCTTCACTGACCTTTTACTTTCCCCTGACACCTTTAACTCCCTGACACTTTTACTTCCCCTGACACCTTTTACTTCCCCTGACACCTTTACTTCACTGACTGCTCTCTACTTCCCCTGGCCTTACGTCCCCCTGACACCTTTTACTTCACCCTGACACCTTTACTTCCCCTGACACCTTTTACTTCACCCTGACACCTTCTACGTCCCCTGACACCTTTTACTTCACCCTGACACCTTTTACTTCACCCTGACACCTTTACTTCACTGACACCTTTTACTTCACCCTGACACACCAATTCCTCCACTCGCTCCCCAGTAAGTAATCACGCAGCATCATCATCACCACCCTCAGTCTTCCTTGATTACCGTGACCTCTGACCTGCCCGACACAAGCATCATGTCTCGATATATTATTAACATCGGTCATTATATATCCTGAAATTACATATATTATTCAACACCAGGGATGCCGGAGGACGTTTGGTAATCTAACTGGACCTCAGCTCAAACAAATTATACAGCAGGATACACTACACAGTTGTTTTCTCGTGCGGACTCGTGTTTGGAATGGGGACTTCACACACCTCAACAGCATCAACACTGCGTTACTTCATCATAAACCTCTAACTCTCAGGATCGCCCCAATCAGTACTTGACGCTAAGGATTGGCATTTTGTAGCTCACCACGGCTAAATAAATTCTAAATGATAGAAGTTCAATGTATTCGAGTGTAAAATGGTGGGAGGAGTCATGGAATTATAAAACCAAATTATAAAGTATTTTGGACATGTAGAATGTACAGTACACTGGAAGATGATTTTATGTTTCACTTCTTGGCGTGTGTATATCAACGGTTTATAATACACGTGGCAAACACTCACGTATACATCGGTGTAACCAGAAATAAGATGTTAAAACTGACGGTGTAAAAGAATTTAACAGTTATTTGGGAAGTTTTGTGCGGAAAATATAAATGTTTATACACATTTTGCTGGGAGCGTAACACCTTGTAGAAAACTTATTACTGCATATAGCAAAGTTTATATGGGATTACTGTACTGCATGTTCCTTACGAAACGAATAAAGCTTTTCTGAAGTCAAGGCGTGAACAATTGTAGCTGCTACTGAATTTAGAAAAACAAATATTTACACCATGTCCAACGATATGTAATACATAAAGTAATAAATAATAAAACAAAAATAGATGATTAAGATCAGGAAAAAGTTAACCAGGGAACTGTTACCCCGCAGAGTCGTTAGGCTAAGTTGTTGGGTTAATATTTACAAGTTGCCAACAACTCCTAATTGAATCTTATATATTGGGAGAAAGAGAAAAAATAATTTATTAAATAATGTTTGTCGCAAAGGTCATTTCGTTAACCACTCATCACCTTCTTACGATTTCTTTTCTCTTACCATTTAATAGACGTCTTCGGAAATGAAGGAATATACTTGAATTTAGCGGCGCATTACAAAATAAACGCGATATTCGCGATTTATTTGTTAGGTTAGGTCAGGTAAGGTTAGGTTAGAACCTAGGTTAGTTATAATCTTTTTTACGTGAAAAATATATTTTTCTCTAGTTTTCTTGGTGTTTTAGAAGATTGACACGTTGGGAATGCAGGGTTTTGGATAGTGAAGGGCTGAAAAAGAGTGATTTTCACCCAAAATAAATGTGACTCATCTAAAACAAGGTGATGGGTGGTTAACGGAAATATCGTCGGAAATTTTATTTTTCGAGTATTTTAACCGATAAAATGTAACAATATTACTCGCTCAAAGTGGGCAAGGCTTTGAAGTAGAGGAAAAGTTAAATACTTAAATAACACCAAACAAACCTTTGAAAACATTACCTAACGTTTCCTAACTTCTAAAAATGTTAAGAATAACTTTCAGTTTGGATCCCTCCTCATCTTAACACCACATGCTAAAAACCCAAAACACCATCACCTACAAAACACCGAAACCATGAAAAAGGTAAATTTGTTATAGTTTTTAGGATTTTAAATGTTAGGAAAAGTTAAGTCAGGTTTTCATAAGCTATTTAGTGTTTTTTAGCATTTTATCCCAGATTTTCCCTCTACTTCATACCCTTGCCCACTTTGAACAAGTATTATTATTGCTAATTTTATCCGTTATCTCAAAAAATATAAATTTCCGACGGTACACCTATAGAACAAATTATTTGTATTTTTTTTTCTCTTTCTAGGTTGGACAGAAATATCAGAGTCTCTCTCGCTGGTCCCCCAATTATATGACTCAATATATAAGTAGGTGTTGGCAACTTCTTAATATTTACCATTTTCTTCTAATGAAAAGTTTCCTAACTCGGCCCCTTAACCGGACACCAGTTCTTAAATATTACATTCTGTAAGTTTTCTGTAATAGTTAGGTTAGGTTAGGTTAGGACGTTTGGCGCCACAATTTCCTTCTACTACCCTGTCAACTTTGTGTCATCAAATTGCATTTGTTAGCAAAATCGACGAAATGCTATAGAGTAACTATTGTTTTGTTTTATATCCATATAAAAGTCAATTGTTCTATGGTTGACCTTTTTCCGAATCTTTCCAAATAAATAACTGTATACCACTTGTTGGCATACAGGTCCGGCGAGCCCTGTTATCCACATAGGGCCAACAGTCAAGCGGTCGTTAGCAAGATTATACACTGTCTACCCGACATGTTCACGTGAACAATGGTCAAATTCCACCAACATTTTTCTGACACGCCACAACACTCTGTACACCACTCAACCCACTTCAACACATGTATTGAGAGTGCACTATTATCCACGCATTGCGGTCCACAGAACTGAAGCGGTTGGTTTGAATCTCCGGGGCAGGAAAACGAACCACCTTCACTCACGTTTATGGCCGAAATGGACCAGAAACGCGACTGATATGCGCATGCCAACTATGACGTATTGTCGTAGAAACGTTAGCTAGTTGACGTGATCAAAGAACGCTACTCGGTCAAGAACGTTATATATTTCTCTAATTTTATGTTGGACTCCAAAGTGACATTCCTCAGATCCCGTGTGTTAAAATAAATACAATCGTTTTGAAGTAATAAACCAGGTAAAATATTTCCGACTGTCATTTTTTGTTTACCTTCTTTTATTCCCCTAAATCAGTATTGTCACGTATAAGAATTAATCATACACACAAAACAAAAGCAACATCAACTACCTTTTCATATTCCCAAACAAAAGGAAAAATTAACAACAATCCATAATTTTTGTTTCTTTTATCCTAAACACATCCTACCTTGCGTGGATAAAGGGCATAAGGATTCATTCATATTCGCTGAATAAGTTTAGCGTGACAAAGTGAGTGAAAGAGCGTCGCATTAGTCAGCCCTCGCATCCATTCAGGGTTGCATTAAGTGGAGTCATCATGGCAGACTTATGCCTCCACTTATTCTCCTCCACCTCCTCCCTGCACCGCCTCCACTTATTCTCCTCCACTGCACACCGCCTCCACTACTCTCCCTCCACCTCCTCCTGCACACCGCCTCACTATCTCTCCACCTCCTCCCACTGCACACCGCCTCCACTTACTCTCCCTCCACCGCCTCCCACTGCACACCGCCTCCACTTACTCTCCCTCCACCGCCTCCTGCACACCGCCTCCACTTACTCTCCCTCCACCTCCTCCCACCGCACACCGCCTCCACCTCTCCCTCACCTCCTCCCACTGCACACCGCCTCCCTTACTCTCCTCACACCTCCCACTGCACACACCGCCTCCACCTCTCCCTCCACCTCCTCCCACTGCACCGCCTCCACTTACTCTCCCTCCACCTCCCACTGCACACCGCCTCCACTTACTCTCCCTCCACCTCCCTGCACACCTTCCCCTCCCTCCACCTCCCACTGCACACACCGCCTCCACTTACTCTCCCTCCACCTCCTCCCTGCACACCGCCTCCACTTACTCTCCTCCACCGCCTCCACTGCACACCGCCTCCACTTACTCTCCCTCCACCTCCTGCACACCGCCTCCACTCTCTCCCTCCACCGCCTCCTGCACACCGCCTCCACTTCTCTCCCTCCACCTCCTCCTGCACACCGCCTCCACTCTCTCCCTCCACCGCCTCCCACTGCACACCGCCTCCACCTCTCCCTCCACCTCCTCCCACTGCACACCGCCTCCTCACACCACTCCAGTATCATTGGTCTTGGAGATCACACACACACACACACACACACACACACACACACACACACACACACACACACACACACACACACACACACCAGTGAAGGAGATCTGTATTTACTTGCAGTCAATCACTACTTATTCACTGCCTCATCATCCATCTTGTGGCGGCGAGGACAGCAAGCGGCTCACCATTACTGTACCAGGACTCCCAGAGGCTCTTACTGCCTCCTCCTCCCCTCCTCCTCACCCCTATGGTACCTCCTCCTCCTCACCCCTATGGTACCTCCCCTTCCTCCCTCCTCACCCTATGGTACCTCTCCTTCTCCTCTCACCCCTATGGTACCTCCTCCTCCTCCTCACCCCTATGGTACCTCCTCCTCCTCCTCACCCCTATGGTACCTCCTCCTCCTCCTCACCCCTATGGCCTCCTCCTCCTCCTCACCCCTATGGTACCTCCTCCTCCTCACCCCTATGGTACCTCCCCTTCTCCCTCCTCACCCCTATGGTACCTCCTCCTCCTCCCTCACCCCTATGGCCTCCCCCTTCCTCCCTCCTCCCCCTGGTACCTCCTCCTCCTCCCTCCCCACCCCTGGCCTCCTCCTCCTCCCCTATGGTACCTCTCCTCCTCTCCCACCCCATGGTACCTCCTCCTCCTCCCTCACCCCTGTACCTCTCCCTCCTCACCCCTATGTAGTACCTCCCCCTTCTCCCTCCCCTCACCCCACCTCCTCCTCCTCCTCACCCCTAGTACCTCCTCCTCCCCTCCCCTCACCCCCCTTGTACCTCCTCCTCTCCTCCTCACCCCTATGGTACCTCCTCCTTCCTCCTCCCCACCCCTATGGTACCTCCTCCTCCTCCCTCACCCCTATGTACCTCCCCTCTCCCTCACCCCTCCTCCTCCTCCTCCCCCCTAACTTCCTTACTCCTCCTCCTCCTCACCCCTCCTTCCTCTCCCCATGGTACCTCTCTCCTCCACCTATGGTACCTCCCCTTCTCCCTCCCCTCCACCCCTATGGTACCTCCTCCTCCTCTCACCCCCCTCCTCCCCTCCCCCTCCTCCTTCTCCTCTCCCTATGGTACCTCCCCTTCTCCCTCCTCCCTCTCTCCTCACCCCTATAGTACCCTCCTCCTCCTCTACCCCTATAGTACCTCTCTCCTCCTCCCCTACCTCCTCCTCCTCACCTATGGTACCTCCCCCTTCTCCCTCCCTCACCCTATGGTACCTCCTCCTCCCCTCCCCTAGTACCTCCTCCTCCTCCCTCCCTCCCCTTCTCCCTCACCCCTATGGTACCTCCCCTTCTCCCTCTCCCCCCACCTTCTCCCTCCTCCTATAGTACCTCCTCCTCCTCCCTCCTCCACCCCTAGTGCCTCTCCTCCTCTCCCTCCTCCCCCTCCATAGTACCTCCTCCTCCTCCCCTCACCCCTATGGTACCTCCCCCTTCCCTCCTCACCCCTATGGTACCTCCTCCTCCCCTCACCCCTATGGTACCTCCTCCTCCTCCTCCCCACCCCTATATTACCTCCCCTCCTCCTCCTCACCCCTATGGTACCTCCTCCCTCCTCCCTCCCCACCCCTATGGTACCTCCCTCCTCCCTCACCCCTATAGTACCTCCTCTCCTCCTCACCCTATGGTACCCTCCCCTTCTCCCCCTCCCTCACCCCTAGTACCTCCTTCCTCCTCACCCCTGTGCCTCCCTTCTCCCTCCTCACCCCCAACATTTTCCTCCTCCTCTCTCTTGTCCCCTTCTCCTCCTCCTCCTTACCTCCTCCTCCTCCTCACCCTATGGTACCTCCCTCCTTCTCCTCCTCCTCCTATGGTTCCTCCTCCCCTATGGTACCTCCTCCTCTCTCACCTATAGTACCTCCCCTTCTTCTCCCCCTATGGTACTCCCTTCTCCTTCTCACCCCTACAGTACCTCTCCTCCTCCTCAACCTATGGTACCTCCCTCTCCCCCTATGGTTTTCCCCTTCTTCACCCCTATGGTACCTCCTCCTCCTCCTCCACCCCTATAGTACCTCCTCCTCCTCCCCTACACCTCCCTTCCCTTAGTACCTCCCCTTCTCCTTCTCACCTATGGTACCTCCCCCTTCTCCTCTCACCCCTATGGGCCTCCTCCTCCTCCCTAACCCCTATGGCCTTTCCTCCTCTCCTTCTTATTCCTCCTCCTCCTCCCCCTATGGTACCTCCTCCTCCTCCTCACCCCCTGGTATCCCCCTTCCCCTCCTCCCCACCTCCCCCTTCTCCCCTCCCTCACCCCTATGGTACCTCCTCCTCCCCTTCCTCCTCACCTAAGTACCTCCCCCTCACCCTAGGTACCTCCCTCCTCCTCCTTCTGGTACCTCCCTTCTCCCTCCTCACCCCTATGAATGCCTCCTCCTCCTCCTCCTGCCCCTATGGTACCTCCCCTTCCCTCCTCCCCCCCCTATGGTACCTCCTCCTCCTCCTCCCCCCTATAGTACCTCCCCTTCTCCCTCCTCACCCCTCCCCCTTCCTCCCTCCTCCCACCCCTATGGTACCTCCTCCTCCCCACCCCTATAGTACCTCCCCTTCTCCCTCCTCACCCTTACCTCCTCCTCACCCCTTGGAACCTCCTCCTCCCTCCTCACCCCTAGTACCTCCTCCTCCTCCCTCCCCTATGGTACCTCCTCCTCCTCCTCCCACCCCTATAGTACCTCCTCCTCCTCCTCACCCCTATTGCACCTCCCCTTCTCCCTCCTCCCCCCTATTGTACCTCCTCCTCCTCTCCTCCCCCTCCTCCTCCTCCCTCCCCCCCATAGTACCCCTCCTCCCTCACCCCTAGGCCTCCTCCTCCTCCTCCACCCCTATTGTACCTCCTCCTCCTCCCTCCCCTGGTACCTCCCTTCTCCCTCCCTCACCCCTATAGTACCTCCTCCTCCTCCCTCACCCCTATAGTACCTCCCCCTTCTCCCTCCCTCCCCACCCCTATAGTACCTCCCCTTCTCCCCCTCCCCCCCCCCATAATTTTACCTCCTCCTCCTCCTCCCACCCCTATGGTACCTCCTCCTCCTCCTCACCCCTATGGTACCTCCTCCTCCTCCTCACCCCTGTACCTCCTCCTCCCTCACCCTAGTACCTCCCCTTCCTCCCTCCTCTCACCCCTAATTACCTCCCCTTCTCCCTCCTGACCCCTCTCTATTACCGAGGACTTAAAACACATCTAACTCTATATAACGAGCCACGAGACATTCTAAGACTACGTAAATTTATATATTTTCTCTTATTTCTCTAAATAAAGAAACAATTACCCTACGATTCTTTAAAAATTCGGATCCCAAGTTTGTTATGGTCTGAAAAACTATGTTATGTAAGTGTTTATTTCCTAGGACAGACGGATAATAGAATGGATCTGTTCTTGCTGCCTGGGAAAAAAATGTGGTTTTAGATAGCCCCCCCCCCTCCTCTCCCTCCCTCCCTCCCCTCCCCTCCTTCTCCTCCTCCTCTCCCTCCGGGTCTCTTCTAGTGGTGAGTTGTTGTTGTTCTTGTTGGTGGTGGTGGTGGTGGTTCATGGTAGAATTGTTGTTAATGTTGTGGTGACCTTGGTGGTAAACATACTAGTGTGTGTGGTGATTACGTGTATGGAGTAGATAGAAACTAAGAGAAGAAAGACAATATTAGAGAGAGAGAGAGAGAGAGAGAGAGTACGGGATGTTGGTTGGAATACATTTTGAGGAGATCAAGAGATTGGTCATGTCTCTCTCTCTCTCTCTCTCTCTCTCTCTCTCTCTCTCTCTCTCTCCAGCATCACATACCCTCACACACACCACCAATAAGGCTCAGAGGGTCATAGCCAGTCTACTGTACAACACCCTTGACGTCGTCGTGGTGGTGAAGTGTGCTGTGATAGTGTGGGTAGTGTGGATAGTGTGGGGAGTGTGGGTATTGTGGATGGTGTGGGTATTGTGGGTGGGTGGGCAGGATGGATGGAATGGGTGGGTGGGTGGAGTGAGTGGATGGACAGAGTGGGTGAATGGAGTGTGTGGATGAGGTTTGTGGATGGGGTGGATGGGGTGTGTGGGAAGTGGGTGGATGTAGTGAGTGGATGGTGGGTGGGGTAGTGTGAGTTGGTTGAGTGAGTGTGGTGGATGGATGTGTGGATCAAGTAGATGGGTAATGTAGATGAGAGCAGTGATGCGTGGATGGGTGGATGCCGCAGAGTGGGTAGTGCAGAGTGGGCGGATAAGAGCGGAGTGGGTGGGTGGGTTGGAAGCATCAATAACCAAGTTTGAGGAAAGATTTAAGCCCCCCCATAATAATTACACCTTGTCAATGTCGTCTCATAATTCTCAGAGTTTGGTGGCAGGCAGAGTCTTTATCTTCCTCCAGTGTGTTCTTGTTCAAGATTTTATATGCATGATTTTGGGGATTTTATGAGGAGATTTTGGGGTTGGGGTTGGGAGTTTTGTTGATTTGGTGATTTAGGGATTTTTGGGGTGATTTGGGAATTTAGGAATTGAGGATCTTGGGTTTGGATTTGGGGATTTTTTAATAATATTTTGGTGGAAATATTTAAGCGGTTACTTTTGTATTTTTATTATATTTTGGTGTATTTATTGTCATTATTTTGTGGATAAGAAAACTTGGTTAGGTTAAGTTACTGGGCGTTTTAATTATTATATATTTTTGTTTTCAGTATAACTCAAAGATTTGGTTAGGTTAGGTTAGGTTAGATTAGATTAGGTTAGGTTAGGTTAGGTTAGGTTAGGTTAGGTTAGGTTAGATTAGATTAGGTTAGGTTAGGTTAGTATAAATTAGGTTAACGTAAGAAAATCCCATCATTAAGGTGAAACAAATTATATAGAGTGACTTAATCTTCACGTGATCACTATTTTTAACTCTTAATTCCTTAACAACTCAAACGAAAACCATAAGTTACTTCCTCTAAAAATGAAGAAAAAACAACAAAACAAACAAGATGAAATACTGAAAAAGAAAAAAAGGAAAAAAAAGAAAGGAAAAAAAGAAGAAAAAAAAAGAAAATAAGGATAAAAGAAAAAAAGAAGGAAAAAAAGAAAAGGAAAAAAGAAAGGAAAAAAAAGAAAATAAGGAAAAAAGAAAAAAAGCAGGAAAAACACATCTATAACTTCATGAATCAGCAACCATAATATTTTTTTATCTACGTGCTGGAAGTCTCGGAATGTTTAGTTATTCTTTATTTAATCGTCAAACTAAAGGAGATAAAAGTAATCCTATACTCTGAATGGACACATAGAGAGGGTGGGGGTGTGAAGGGGAGGGTAAGGGGTGAGGGTGATGGTGGGAGGGGGTGGGGGTGGAGGTGTGTGGGGTTGGTGGGAGGGTGGGATGGGTACTGAGAGGGAGGGATGGGTGTGAGGAGGGATGGGTGTGAGGGGGAGGGGGTGAGAATTTAGTGAATATTAAGAAGGATACGTATTAGGGACTCTCTCTCTCCTTACTATCTTACGAGAGAGAGAATCAACGCCATCTATCCTTTGTCTTCGTAATCCTATTCGCTCCATCTCGTCCTCTTCTGACGTCGAATTTCAACGCAGGTCAATTTTCTTGAGTATCTTATCTTACCTCGCCTGATTCCTGCCCCTCAGCCTTCTCCATCCCACTACCGTTACTGACCACCCCCTGCCCACTTCCGCAACCCATGGACGTCCTCTCCCCCCCACTAACACAAGCCATGACCGACCCTTCCCCCACCACAACCCATAGCCATCCCTTGCCCACTATTGTTACCCATGGACGTCCCCCTGCCCACTACCGCAATCCATGACCGACCCTTCCCCACCACAACCCATGACCATCCCTTTCCCCCACCACAACCCATGACCATCCCTTTCCCCCACCACAACCCATGACCGACCCTCACCACAGAGATAGAGACTCACCTCCTTGATAACTCCCAGCTGCACCTCCTCCTCAACTTTTACCCGACACTTACTTGGTTTCCTCTTTTTCTCGACCCTAGTTCTTGTACTCCTTGGGTTACTCCTTGATCTATTACTCAGCTCACTTCTTAGAGCATTCACTGACCTATTTTTCAACCCACTCGACCTATTTCTCAGCTTACTCCTTGAACCTATTTCTCAGCTTACTCCATGACCTATTTCTCAGCTCACTCCTTGACCACCCCTTAGCTATATGGCTGGTTCTGTGTCGCGGTGTTCTTTGTATCTTCCTTCCGTCCTTGTGTCTTCCTCCTTCGTTTTCTTTCCTTCATTGTGTCTTTTCTTACTTCCCTTTGGCCTAATCTTTCCCTCTCCTGACCTCTCCCTTCCCTCTCCCCCCCTCAAAATGTTACTCCCTCCTTCCCGACAGTGCCAATCCTTCGAACGTGACTCTCCCCTCCTACCCCGAGAGTGCCACCTCATTCCCTCTTCTTCGCCAGCGCCACCTCCTCTCCTTCCTTCCCCCAAAGTGCCATTTGTCCTCCTTTTCTTCTCCAGACTGCTACTTCCTTCAGGCTTCCTTCTTCGCTAAGTAACATCTTCTTCCTCTCCTTCAGTGACACTCCCGTATTCCCCCTCCTCTCTGAGTGCCATGTCCTCCTTTTCTTTCCCTTTCATTCCTCGCCACTTCTTCCTTCTCCTCCTTCCTACCAAACAGTACCATTTCCGCCTCCTCCTACTCCCCTTCCCTGCCCACCAACTCCTGCTCCTCCCCCTTTCTCTTCTTACCAAATACTCCCCCTCCTCCCTGCTCACCACCTCCTCCTCCCTGCTCACCAGCTCCTCCTCCCTGCTCACCAACTCCCTCTCCCTGCTCACCAACTCCTCTTCCCTGCTCACCAACTCCTTCTTCCTGGCCTCCTCCTCCTCCCCCTCCTGCTCCTGCTCCTCCTCTCCCCCTCCCCTGCTCCTGCTCCTCCTCCCCCCCCTCCCCCTGCAACTCTCCTCCCTCCCCCCTCCCCTGCTCCCACCAACTCTCCTCCCCCTCCCCTGCTCCTAGCTCCTCTCCTCCTCCCCTCTCCCCTGCTCACTGCTCCTCCTCCCTCCTCCTCCTCTTCCCCTGCTCACCAACTCCTCCTCCTCCTCTTCCCCCTCCCCTCCATCTCCTAAAGCTGCCTCCTCTTCCTCCCTGATCTCTCTATTTTACAGTATAGATGAGACTCGTTCTTTTATTTGAGTTCCTGCCTCAGCGTCTCTCCCTCCTCAGCCCCGTTTTCTGTCTCAATGTCACTTTTTATATGAATCTGATCCAGTTCATTTTATCCGTCTATTGGTTGACACGTAAGGAGCAAGGTCGATGATTAGACAGAAGTACACAGAGATAGACATACATAGAGACGGTTAAGTAGACATACACACAGATGGCTAAACAGAGAGACAGATATTAAATAAATAGTTACATACATAGACAGATGGCTAAACAAGCAGTGTAAAGAGAGAGAGAGAGAGAGAGAGAGATAAACAGACATAATTACGTGGATAGACAGATGGCTGGACAGACAGACATGTATCTGTATGTCTACGTTCTATATATTCCTGCACATAATTCACATTTTAACCTTATAATTATGTTTATGAATCTAATTCCTTCTCTAAGCTATCACTACTGTCTGCATAACTACCAATAGTCTCTTTGTTTACCTAAAAAGAACAAAGACTCGGGTGGGTGATGGTTGACTGAGGATAAATATTGGATCTCCTTCAGGTATTGTTAATCCCATCTACAGTGAGCCAGGGTCCATTGTGTAGATGGTGGGGGGGGGGGTGTAGTATCTTATTATGCTGGAAGTGGTGGCCGAGTGGATAGAGTACTCGCCTATTATTCTAAGGTTCGCTGATCGACAAGGGTACCCTCATTTCACCCAGCTGTAGCATGGTACCTGATTTTAGTTAGGGAAGTAAAGGTGGTTGAGTTAAGAGCCCCGGTTAACTCTGCCTCCCTGTGTACCGAGGCTTAGTATTCAGTGTGCTGTATCCGCACTGCCTGAGGGACCCACACTTTCATTACACCAGAATGGGACACTTTGAGGGTATACTTTCAACCTATACTACTTAAACACACCTTCTTGCTAAATTACCAGTTTACTTTTGATTTGCCACACTACACAGCCACCCCTCCTTACCACACTTCACAGCCACCCCTCCCTGCCAGACCATGTAGCCATTACACCCTGCCACACCATATAGCCAGCCTTCCCTGCCACACCCCACAGTCAGCCTTCCCTGCCACACCCCACAGTCACCCTTCCCTACCACAGGAATCTCGACCCAGCTGACCAATAGACGACCGACAGTAGCTGACAGACATACAAACACAACATAGATGACCTTCCCTTTATTACCTAACCTGGCATAGTGGAGGGAGGGAGGGAGGGAGGGAGGGAGGGAGGGATAGTCGAGGAAAGAAATCTGAAGATGGAGGGAGGAAAGGGCGGGAGATGTGGAGAGAAAGAGAAACACGAAACAAAATTAAAAAGGTGAACAAAAAGCAAAATGAGAGAGAGAGAGAGAGAGAGAGAGAGAGAGAGAGAGAGAGAGACGAGATAAATAGAGACAAAGGAAAATGGAGTAAGGAAGTAAGCAAAAAATAAAGAAATAAGGATTACAGAGATCTGAAGGGGGAGGGAGGGAGGGAGGGAGGGAGGGACGTGACGGACCACCACCATTACCAGGCTCACTAGGATAAAGCTGGCTGGATAGTAACGTGTCCGGGAGTACAGTGCCTCTGCTGGGAGCTACTGAGACCTGCTGGGAGCTACTGAGACCTGCTGGGAGCTACTGAGACCTGCTGGGAGCTACTGAGACCTGCTGGGAGCTACTGAGACATCCTAGGCGTTCTTGATAAAGACTGTGTGTGTGTGTGTGCGCGCGCGCGCGCGCTTATCAGTGTGTGAAATACCTTAAACAAAACTGATGGGCCGATATTGATGGCCACTTGGGTGGCGGCCAAGGCACAAGTGACAAAATTTTGGACAAAGCAGGTCAGAGGTCAGGGTCACGTGTCTGAGCGTTAACCCCCCTACCTCCACGGTCCTCTGACACCTTTATTCTTCCTACGCCAGACTAACGTTCGCCAGTCTACTCTACACCCCACAGTGATACACATATGGAAGCTACCTCAGACTACAGTCCACCCGCTATCTGCCTGTACTGGCGCTCTTTCACAGCAGGAACATAGAGCCTACGAGTGTATTGCAACACACACCGCCAATCACAGCAATGAATAGCGCCTGGCGGTCCCCTCCACTCTGTGATGAAACGTTTATGGAATTACACCAAAGGAACATTTCCCTGCAGTAGCGATCATTTTTATGTTCAAGTATGATAAATATTGTGTGTCGAGGGGGGGGGGGGTGCACACACTGCACTTCTACAACCGCACAAAGTAGGGAAATAATATGTGTATGTGTGTGTGTGTGTGTAGCAAGGAGTGTACACCGCTTTTGTTAACTGTGTACTAAGTGGCAGTTTATGTAAATATCCAGCACTGCACGTTGCCAGGATACACAATAGTTATATGAAGTCCAAACCTTTAGCAGGGATTACAAATATACTCAAGTGTGCGTTGTAATAAGGACTACCTTTCTTGTGCGATTATAAGTACATGAGTGTGTAATATGAGGGCATAGGTGAGTGAGTGAGTGAGCCATTCATATAATTCGCACACTAACCATTCACTTCCCAAATTTACCCACAACGATATACAGTAAACTCTGCTTCAAAAATTCAATTCTCTTCTCTGCAGGATAAACACGCAGGGCAAGAAACATTTTAAAGCCCAGCAACAATTTCTAGAGTAAAATTCTATAACTTCCATTTCTCCTCCAACAATGACCATGATTCACGGGTGAAAGTCTTCTAAAACTCTCCCAACACTGTTCCAACATTTTTTTTCTTTTCTCTTTTTTTATTTTTTTTCTCGTTTCTATTCGTTTCAATTTACATTTAACAAAACCAAGACCTTAAGAAATGAACGAAGTGGTAATACAAAATTCTAAGGATGGAATTTTAATTATTATACTGTTTATATATTTAATTTGTTCAGATTAGAATTACAAAGATACTGTACTGACACGGCCAATATGTATTTAGTTACCAGGTAGAATCTCGAGGCAATTTCAAAGCCACATTTTCAGTGTTTGTCAGTCTAAGCTAAAAGGGAAACAGATTAAGAGATTATTTCCACATAACACTACTTGCGGGAGACAGTTTTAACATCCAAACCTTAAGAATTGTATCTTTATGGCAGGTGGAGGGACTACGAGGGAGGGAAGGAGGGAGGGAGGAAAGGAGAAGTGGAGGGAAGGAGGGAGAAGGGAGGGGAGGGAGAGAAGGAAAGATGGACGGAGAGAAGTTAATGTACGAAGTTATGAGAAACTGACCCCAGGAAGGTAAGGAAACTTTAAAGGGAAAAACTTGTTCGTAAGACCCTTTGAGAAACTGAGTCTAGGCGAAGGTCAGAAGTTATAAGGGAAAAAAATCACCTTACGATCTTTTTAGAAATTAATGATTAGGGAAGGCAGGACTCTTTAGAAAAAAAAATAATGTAGACAGTCTTAATTTTCGTTCTTGGAGTAGAAAAATAACATATTAACCCATTCAATATTCGAGTCCATGGAGGAAATAGAAAAAAAAACTTAGTAACCCCTTTTTAGAAAGACTCAACTCCAAGACAGGGATGGGAGAAGAGGTCCTTGGATCACGCCACTGGTAATTCCCTCAGGAGCTTCACAAAGTTTGAGAACATCTCCTCCCAGGGCAAGAAGGAAGGACCGGCTAATTGTGGAGGTAGAGACGTGGATCTGCCCCCAACTTTTACCTAAGAGAGTTTGAGTGAACTTCGCCAACGACTAGGAATAATAATCTCTATATAAAGTCTTTTTCTCTCTCTCGTCGTCTTAACGCTTGATATTATGTAGCTGATGAGATGGAGGATTGACTTACCTGTGATACCTGTCTGGTGATGTGGTGGGTGATTGTACAGGTGTATTACAAGGGGTTGTTTCGTGCAGGTGTATTACAAGGGGTTGTTTCGTGCAGGTGTGGAGTATAACCTAACGTCAGATATAGTGTGTGTGCTTGTACAGGTGTGGAGTATAACCTGCCTTACGATACAATGTTAGAGAATACTGTACCTGGCGTTAACATAATATGTGTTATAACCCTGACTAACGATGCTGCCGGTTTACAATATGTGTTATACAATCTACCCTGACAATATGACTTAGTTCTACAATATGTGGGATTTCGTGAATCTTAGTCTACAATACGTAACAATACCTTAATAATCTTGATGTACAAACTGTGACATATTAAGAACCTTAATTAAAAAAAAAAAAAAGATCCCCAACTCACCTCACCACCTACAGGTCAATGCATCACACCTGAGGCAAGAACCTACCTGAGGGTGTACTGGCCACATACACATACACCTTGACCTGGGGCTTCTGGGCCAATCAGAGCTCTTGTGGTGGTAAACATTCGCCCTCCCTCACACACACACCGGAACATGACGACCACATTACCTGTAAGAGGAAGAAGTAATGTTAATTCCCCGTTAAAATATCACGACTAAAAAAAATATCTAAACTATGACAAGAAAACATTCGTCTATATATTTATTTTACTCTTTAGCAACTTTGAGCAAGACAAATTTTAATTAAGCTTAACATTAAAAAAGCTTGATTTTATTTATCATTGTGTTAAGCTGGTGAATACAAGATTAAGAAAGAAGGAAGAAATATTTAACTAAGTAAACATAAAGACAAGTTTAATACAACTATGAATGAAGAATAGAGATAAAATGTAATAAGCTGAAAAAACAATTAATGGCAACTCAGTACAGAAGACGAGGAAGCTTCCATAACACGTAACAAAACTTAAAATAAACGAATAAATTTATATTAAAAACCAAATACAGGAAATATAACACTGTATTTACTATGTTACATTCAATACAAAAACGTTACTTACTGTATTGTAGGCTGAGACTAAAGACTCTTAGGAAAAATACTTACCAGTGTTACGGAGACTGTCAGTGTGTGTAGTGCTCGAGGTGACAGACCAGGAAGGGAGTCTAGGAGTACAGAGTGAATGGTTAGTAATGACGGTGTTTATTTACCATATAGTGGAGACGTGTATACCGACCCATACATGATAGTATTCCTTTATTGTGGGGGATTTATATATGTTTAAGACAGACAGACAGACAGACAGACGTAGTAAACACACACACACACACACACACACACACACACACACAGGCACATTACAAGTGATTCAATTAGCCGGGTTAATAAGATCATACTTGCCCTTACGAATTTTCTTAATGACTTCACTCATTAATTCCAAACTTTCCTCTTGCACATTCTAATACAAACTTTGGCGAGGCTATTTTTCTCAATGGTCTTACCCAAAGTTAGTAAATTACAAATGCTCACAGAGACATTTCGCACAAAGTTATTTATCTAAAACTACTTTCTTAGTCATCTTATGTAAATTTTGTCTTTTGAAACTTTTTTTTAGGGGGAACTTTTTCACAAACTTTGTCTGAATCATCTCACACAAACTTGGTATTTAGGATATATTTTCTCAGCTATATTAAATTAAATTAGTTATTTATAAATCACTGGGTGACGTCCTTCACTTCAAACTATAACATTGATGACATACAGTAAAGTTAATACTTCCAAACTACTTTCTAAATAGTTAAGCAAAGTTATTGACCACAAACTACCACGTAAACAAACTATAATCAAATTGATGGTTTAAAAATGCACTCTTAGTTCTCTTAAACCAGCTTAGTGTCTTGAAATAATCTTCTCAAGAAGTTAAACCAAACTTAACATCTTAAACCAATTATTTAAAAGAAATTTCACCAAGTTAACGACTCTTAATAAACCATCATATGAACGCTGTTAAAACAAACCTAATACACTAAAACCAATTTTCTCAACGGTCCAAAACAAACTTTTCCAGAAGTTTTTTTTAAAGGCATTTCGTCTCAGGACACTCACGCTCTTACAGTTTTTTTTACAGCGAGTTTTCCCTAAGATTTACCTCGACTTAGTTAAGAGAGGCAGCGAGAGTCTTAACTTTGACTCTTGCCGCTGTAACATCACTTACCTTGCGTGTCCAAGAGGCAAGTCGAAACACACTTTATCTCTCTGTGTTGATAGAAATTTCAGGATCACTTGAAAATTAGCCATCATGGTTTATTTCACGTGATGATTAAAAAAACCTAACCTAACCTAACCTAACCTAACCTAACCTAACCTAACCTGGCATGTCTAATCTTTTGGCGATGGGAAATTCTGGCTATTTTAATGTTTCTGATCTGGGTATCTTTTTGCTTGGCTTCCCGTTGTGGTATCTTGTATATGTATGCCTCCCAGATATACACAGGACTGACAGAAAGTTCACATAGATTACAGCGGGTTAAACGATCTTGAACATGTTACTCTTACAATTGTTCTCTTGTCAACATATAACAGCTGATGTAACACACAATGTGAACATGAACAGCAGCTGTAACATACACTGTGAACATGAACAGCAGCTGTAACATACACTGTGAACATGAACAGCAGCTGTAACATACACTGAACATGAACAGCTGCTGTAACATACACTGAACATGAACAGCTGCTGTAACATACACTGTGTACATGACCAGCTGCTGTAACATACACTTAACATACAACACGACTTACAATATACTATGAACAAATAACATCTACTTTGATAGTCCCTATATAAAGAGCCATACACCATACAACATACACCATACATACACCATACACCATACATACACCATACCTACCTATAAAGATCCTATAGGGAGCAGGACACCCCGTAGGAACCCAGCCAACGTCAGCTTACCATACAGGACACAGACCGTCCCTATGTTCTCCCTGAAGATGCGAGTGTCCTAAGATGTCCAAGACGTAGTCGTGTTCCCCAGGTGGTCGGCCTTCAGATACCGGTGTCCACAGCTGGCAATCCTGAAGACCTGCCCTCTTACAGTGCCTTCCTACCCTCCTTCCTCCTGCTGCCACCACCTTCCTTGACCATAATAAGGACCTCTCTTTGCCTCCTCCTGTTTATTTAATTTTCTCTCTGCCTTTTTTTTCTTCATCTGCTTTTATCATTTCTCATTTATTTTTTGTTTTTGTTTTCCATTGTTCCTTTGTTTTTTAATTCTTGATTCCTTACTTACCTTCAATTATTACTTGTTCTCTCGTTATTTTCTTGTTTCATTATTTTTTTTTATTTATCTTTGTTATTATTATATAAATTTCTGGTGTGTGTGTGTGTATGTGTGTGTGTGTGTGTGTGTGTGTGATATATTTAGAATTTCAATGTTTATATTTTCCATCATAATTTTTTATTAACTTTTATCAACAACATTTTACAGTTAGTGATATTTTTCGCCAATATTGGAATTTTAATTATTTAGAAGTATCTAAATTCCGCTGCATACTGGACTACTTATGCAAATTACCCATCATTCAGCGCGAAAATTGGCTGCATAATCCCTGGATAATGTTGCCGTCACCAGCTCTTAGACTTTCTGACTTGATTACGTATTTGTTTAATAGACACAAATAAAAAAGTATGAGAGAGAGAGAGAGAGAGAGAGAGAGAGAGAGATAAAAGTGAGACATCAGATAAAAAAGAGAGAGAAAAGAGAAAATGAGATGAGAGAGTTAAGAGGGAGGAAAATGAGAGAGGAAAGAAAATGAGAGGTGAGAGAGAGAGAGAGAGAGAGAGAGAGAGAGAGAGAGAGAGAGAGAGAAATATAAAGAGAGAGAGAGAGCAAATCAATGGGGTCAACCACAGACTTTAATTGCTTCGACAATTTTATCACATTATTTTGCATTAGTTTTCGTTCAGCTTCTTCATACTTCCAATAAGATCATTAGGGTTCAATTTACGGGAGCTTTTCAGGAGGTCATCATCATCACTCTCAGGTCACCGTAATGTTATGTTCACGTCACCTGGATAAATCTTCCCCCACCATCATAAGAATAGACTCGATAATGTAAGTTTTTTTTTTTCCTCGCTAATTTTAGAAGAGAATTTTATTTGTGTAGGTGATTGCGTAGGGAGGTCCTCTACACACATACACACACACACATACATACACGTACACGTACATACATACACATACACACCTACCTATTTCCATATTCATTAAACACCTTACCCCCCCTCCCACCCCCAGTATATCCCACCCACATCTTTCTCTACCCACTAGGTCAACACCCTCAACACCCATTACACACACGACACACCCATTACGTCTCCACACCCGTTACACACCGACACACCCATTACGTCCCCGCCATTACGCCGCATTTATTACCATTACGTCACCCTTTACCTCGACACCCATTACGCCCCACACCTTACACCGACACCATTACACATACCACCATTACACCGACACACCATTATACGTCCACCCATTACACACCGACACACCATTACACGTCCCACCATTTACACGTCTCCACCGTACGTCCCCACCCATTACGTCCCACCATTACACCGACACCATTACATACCCACCATTACACCACCCATTAGTCACCCATTACACCGACACACCATTACCGTCACCCATTACACCGACACCATTACATCCCCACCATTACACTCGACACACCCATTACACGTCCACCATTACGTCACACCATTACCACCGACACCATTACATCCCCACCACCATTACTCCACACGTCCCCCCATTACCGACACACCCATTACACGTTCCACACCATTACCGACACCATTACCGTCCCCACCATACGTCCACCCCTTACACACCGACACACCCATTACACACCCGGACACACCCATTACGTCCCCCACCATTACACACCGACACACCGACTACACACCATTACACCCAGACACACCATTACACGTCACACCCATTACACACCACACCATTACGTCCCCACCATTACACCATACCATTACACCGACACACCACTACACACCCGACACACCCATTACACACCCGACACACCCATTGCCTCCACTCCGACTACACCCCCACATCCCCATACCCACAGTGGCTGGTTCAGATATCTCCCCTCTATAATTAGTATACAAACGTCTGTGTCTTCTGTCTGTCTGTGTCTGTCTGTGTGTCTGTGTGTCTGTGTCAACTTTGGAATGAAAAAATGGTCTAACAAATGGTGTCCTTCACAGCTGGTGGTGCGTCGTGTTATCACCCCATCAAGGTTGAGTTTCGTCAACCAGGGTAAACATGACTTCAAAAGAAAGTCCTAAGGTTTTTCTATGTGTGTGTGTGTGTGAGTCACTAATGTGTATAGTACTGAACACACTTATTTCTTACATAAAAAGTGAGATATTTTAGAGTTTTGAGAGAGAGAATGTGTGTGTGTGTGTGTGTGTGTGTGTTTGTGTGTGTGTGTTATGGTATATTGATTATAATAAGACATCACTACACTGTGCATGAATAACAAAAATTCCTTAACGGAACATAAGTGTATATCCGGCTATATATAATAACATAATATACTAATATATATAAAACGTATATAAATAAAACACATTACAACAAAAATTTTCAGAACAATAAATACCATAAAATATACGAGGCATTATATTTAGTGTTAGTTATAATTCAGAGGCGAGCAGGGCGGACAATTAGTATGCGACACTCGAGGCCGCAAATGAAACTTCATTCTGCTAAGCAAAAACAACAACATTTACCCATTAATTCTATATAAAACACCAAGAGCCTGTTGTCTAGTTCTTATATAATACAATAATCAATGAACTCAATATAGCTTTAAGGTAGAATTAACTCTGATAGATAGATATATGAATAATAATGTATATGCATAATAGATTATATATATAAATAAGTAAACAGCAGATAGTGAATCAGGTAGTGATTAATGTGGTGCCAGGGAGAACACCTTGGCCTGTATACCACTGCGATAATTATGAGTGTACGAGTACCAGTGTCAGACGACCACCGTCACCCCTGGCCTGAACCTGGGAATGCTCTAGATGGCTTGGGCCTTAACTGGTATGGCCCTACCTGGCCCTGGCCCTAGGGAAGGACAACTGGAGAAGGGAGGCGGTGGGAGCATTAGTGTACAGGTGTGGCCAGCTGAGCCAGGCCAAATTTAGGGTTTATGACTGAGTCCAGGCACACAGTACACCACCACTCTCCCTAACACACTGCCTGCTTCTATACCCTGGCTACCTGCTGCCTACTTGTTCCTGTGTTTCCTGCTTGCCTGCTTCTCTGTCTGTCTCCTTGATAATTTTCTTTATCTGCTTAAATTTCCCCCAATTGTCGACTCTTACCTGCTTTTTCCTACCTGATTCTTGTTTTCTTATCTGCTCATTACCTGTCTGTTTCCCTGCTGTCTGACTCAAGGTTGCACTTGACCTTCCCATCTGCTGGTATCGTTTGGCTTGTCTATCAGAGCGTCTACTGGTCTGTCGGACATCGTGTCTACCTCCTGTCTGTCTAGTTGCGTTTATTGCTGTCTGCTAATCATTTAACCTTCCAGCTGTCTTTTAGAATACTTACTTACCTGTCTTCCTGCCTGCTAACCTATCGTCCTGCTGCTAGCTTACCTAACAGCTAGATTCCGTTACAATAATGAACGTCCGTGTAGGCTGGATGACTCACCACTAAAGAGTTGTACTGGGAAGATGAATATAAAAGTCTTGTTTATGTCTTGGCTTCGACCTAGAACTCACTCATTCACTCACTGATCACACGAACACTCTCCATAACCATCTTGGTTTGACTTAGACATATCACCACCCAATCACCACCTCACGTAAAAAAAAAACCAAGAATAAGTTTCGATAAAACTTACAAAAAAACACACACAACAAATAAACCATAACAAACTGACACCATCTATAATACAACAACACGAAGGATAAATACATTGACTGAGCCGACCAAATACATTAATACCACTATCACCACTATCACCACCACTATCACCATTATGGAAGCAGAAGCGAAGGATTACAGGACCTACAAAAACCTTGAGCTGGGGAGAATGCCAAAGGTCGACGAAGTCTTGAGGGTAATGTGAAATTATGCCAAAAACTGGTGACTGTCTCTGGTGTTGGTGGCTGGTGGGAGGGATGAAGGATAGAGATGGGGGGGTGAGGATAGGGAATGGAGGGAGGATGGGGATGGAGGGAGGGAGGGAGGGGAGGGAGGGAGGGAGGGAGGGAGGGAGGAGGGAGGGGGATGAGTGACGAAGTTCGAAGGAGAGAGAGGTAGGGTGAGATGAAGGATGGTGGAGGGGGAGGGATGGGTGAGGAGGAAGTTATTTGATTTGAGTCTAGAGTCAAGGTACTACTTCCCTTCCCTCCTTTCCTTTCCTCCTAATGCCTCCCCTTCTCTTCCCTCCTTCCTTCCTTCTTCCCATCACCTTCCCTTCTTCTCTCCATCCTCTTCATTTTCCCTCTCATATCCTCCTCCTCTTCCCTACCCTCCCATACCCACTTTTCTCCATACCCTCCCCCTCCTCTTTCCTTCACTTCCCTCTCGTCTACGATCTACTGCTCTCATTTTTTTTTTACCTCTCGCTTCATGACTACTTTCATATCCTCGAGTACCCCGAACGCGTCCAGAGTACATATCCCAATCCAGAGTACGTGTAGAGTACTTCCATCGTGTCGTAGAGTCGCCATTACTCCACAGCAGACTTAAGTAGTACACAGCACAACACCGAGCACCAAAGGAGGAGGAAGCTGAACATCTACAATATCAAGTCTGGCTGGGAGGACTGAGGAGATTATAGCATCATCCACGAGAGCTAGCGGGCACTTGTCCTACCGGGTTGTGATGGTAAGAAGTTATAAGGATAACCTAAGAGGCTCTCGACCAAAGCGCTTTCTGTTGGTTGGCACTGTTTGGTGGTTTTGGATATCGTTGACTACTGGGTACAGACGTTGCGCCTACTACTACACTGTACTACTACGACCACTACTACTACTAAAATTACTACCCATCCAGCAGTAGCCAGCAAATCCTTAATTTCCATATTTACATGAAAACAAACCAAAATAAAAACACCGCAAAAACACATGAACAAAAAACAAACACACAACTGGAGCATAACTAAATATAAACATTTGGGACACGGTAAAAATACACACACACACACACACACACACACACACACACACCGCTGCCAACTGTGTTTATCACAGGATGGGTAACTTTTAAGAGATATTCCAGATTTGAAGATATCTAAACAAAAAAAATATGGAGGGGGGGGAGGGGAGGGGAGGAGGGAAGGGGAGGTGGGAGGGAGGGGAGGGGGTGAAGGGAAAATAGGGAGAAGGGAGGAAAGGGGTTTGGGAGGGGAGAGGGGGATAGAGAAACAGGGCAAGTCAGGGGGAAGGGAGAACGGAGAGGGAAGGGTAATGAGGAAGAAAGATGGGAAGAGGTTAGGGAGGGGGTATGGGGGAGAGGGGTAATCAGAGAGGTTAGAGGCCCTATATTTTTCTCCTCCTCTTCCCCTCTTCATCTTCCTTTCTTCCTTCCCTTTCCTTTATCCCAAGACTATCAATCAGTAAAATGAAGAGTGAGACGCACTTTTGAGATACACTTCTGAGACACACTTTTGAGACACTTAAGACACACTTTTGACACACTTGAGGCACACCTTTTCATACACTTTCTTGAGATACCTTATGATATACACTTTAAACCCTTTGATATGCACATTTGATGCACACTTTTAAGACACACTTTGAGATACACTTTGAGACCCTTTGAGACACAAAGACACACTTTCCTAAGATACACTTCTGAGACTCTTTGAAACACACTTTTGATACATTGGAGACACTTTTGAGACAATTTTGATACACTGAGACACACTTTGAGACACACTTTTGATACATTTGAGACAACTTTTAAGACACACTTTTAATCCACTTTTAAGACACTTTTGATACACTTAAGACACACTTTAAAGACACACTTCCCCAATAGACCATCCATCACATTACCCGCCGAATGAAACTTTTCCACTACTTTCCTTCTCTCTACCAAGTTTCCGGTCAGTTCCCTACCATAAAGTAGACAGGAGGAGAGACAGTCAGGGTCTTGAAGGTCAGGTTTAGAGGTCAGATTACGAGGCTAGATTTGGAGGCTACATCTTTCTGTCCATTTGTCTGTCTATTTTTCTTTCTGCCTATTTTGTCAATTTCACTCTGTTTTTTTTTTCTCCATTTGCTTCTATTTGTGTTTCTGTCCATTTGTAAATCTGTCTATTCATGTTTCTGTCCATATGTCTGTCTTTGTCTGTCGCCGTCGATCTATTTATCTATCTCATGTGTCTGTCGATCTGTTTATCTGTCTCATGTGTCTGTCCATCTGCCCCCCCTCATATCTTCCTGTCAAGTCCGCCCACAGCCTCAGCTTTGATGGCGAGGCCTCAGAAAACACACGTCTCTCACAAGCTCTCACAAGCTGCAAAACACACCCTCCCGCCTGACTACACCAGGAGGAGTTCAAGCCAATGCAATCAGAGAACAAGTCATGGCACGACAAGTCATGGCAACTAGAGTACAAGCCAATGCAATCAGAGTACAAGCCATGGCAACCGGAGTTCAAGCCATGGCAACCGGAGTACAAGCCAATGCAATCAGAGAAACACAGAGTACAAGCCATGGCAACCGAGTACAAGTCATGGCAACTAGAGTACAAGCCAATGCATCAGAGTACGCCATGGCAACCGAGTTCAAGTCATGGCAACCGAGTACAAGCCAATGGAATCAGAGGACAAGCCATGGGAACCAGAGTAGAGTTCAAGCCATGGTAACTAGAGTACAAGTCATGGCAACTAGAGTACAAGTCATAGCACCAGAGTACAAGCCATGGCAACCAGAGAGGAGAGTACAAGCCATGGCGATATGGAAAGACGAACGCTAGGAAAATATAATTAAGTAAAAAGAGAACGATGGGAAATTTATAATTGTTGAAAAAAAAAAGAACATTTGAAAATAACTAATTAAAACTGGGAATGTAATTATAAATGTAATACTCTTGGATAATGTAATGGTGAAAAAATATCAGAAATTTTAAATGTGTATAATAAACGAGCTGAAATGGTCAATTTATAGCAATGCACCAAAAACCTAACCTAACCTAACCTAACCTAATCCACTAATATAATAAACCCTCTGAAATTTATAACTTGGAGAAAAAAATGGAAAAATACAAAATAAAAAACATCCAAGAAAAAATTTAATAAAAATAATAAATTAATAAATAAAATTAAATAAAAATATGAATACAACATCAAACAACATACCGTAATAACAACAACATTTAGTAGAGGTAACGATAGAGAAAAAAAATCCTGACTGAATAAATCCTCACTGGGATATATTTACGCTGGAATAAATCGTCACTGGCTTAATTCTCCTAACAATATATCCATACAGGAGTAAATCCAAATTGAAACATATTTATGGCCTAATAAAAATAAATCCACGAGAGAGAGAAAAAAAGAGAGAGAGAGAGGCCATAAGCTGGTCGGATAAAAGCACAAGGCAACTATATGCTTCACGGCCGACGGCATGGCGACACACACCATCACAGCTAACACACATACACACGTACACACACACACACACCGGACACACACACGTACAGACACCGGACACACAGACGTACAGACACCGACACACACAGACGCACACACACCGGGCACAGACGTACACATACCGACACACAGACGTACACACACCAGACACAGACGTACACACACCGGACACGCACACACGTACTGTACAGATACCACACACACACACAGACACCGCACACACACACACGTACAGACACCACACACCCACACACACACACACACACAGACACCCACACACACACACGTACAGACACCACACACACACACACACACGTACAGACACTGGACACATACAGACGCCAGAGACAGAGATAACAGACAAATAATTTAGTGGTATATTCTACTAGTGACGACATTGAGACAAGAGAGACAGACACATAACAGACAGATTACAGACGCATGGTATGGCGGCAGTCTAATATTGCAATACAAACACACACACACACACACACACACACACACCAGAAGAACATTCTCTCTCTCTCTCTCTCTCTCTCTCCACCAATACACACACGACAACAGAGCAGCCTTCCAGAACTTACTGAGGGGAATGAGGGGTGGGGTGTAGGCAAGCCTGGGAAATGAGGTGTACGGAGGTGGTAGGTGTAGCTAGAGGAGGGGAGGAGAGGGAGAGGGAGAGGAGGGAGAGAGGAGAGGGAGAGAGGGAGGAGGGGGAGGAGGGAGGGAGGGGAGGGAGGGAATGAGGGAGATAGGGAGAGAGAGAGAAGAAAATATAAAGTAAAGGAGATAATTAAAAGGGATGGTGGTAGAAATAAAGGAGGAATGAAGAGTGGGATGGAGGGGAGAGGGAGAGAAGAATGAGGAGGAAAGAGAGAGGAGGAAGAGGGGAGGGAGGGAAAGAGAGAGGGAGGAAGTAAAAGAGGAAAAAGTAGGCATATAGGGAGGGAGGTAAAGAATGAGGAAGGATAGGTATATGGAAGAGAAGCAAAAGTGAGGTAGAAAAGAATGAGAGAAAAGGAGAGGAAGTAATAAGTTGACAAGAGTGAAGGAGGAAGGAGAGAGAGAGAGAGAGATGGCATTTATAACATGGGTAAGGAGGACAAATTCAGTATTAGAAGGAAGAAAAGTAGTTACAATTTACAAGTATAGAGATGGATGAGTAATCAATTAATAAGAAGAAGGAGGAGGAGGAGGAGGGTAAGAAGGTTCAATTTTACCCCAAAGTATGGGAAAGTGGTTCAAATTATGAGGGGGGTGGGAGGATGGAGGAAGTTCAACACATTATAAAACTGTGAGGAATTGGTCCAACGGGGGAGGATAGTGAGGGAGGGAGGGAGGGAGGGAGGGGAGAGGAGAAAAAAAGAACAGAGGAGGGAGAGGAGGAGGAAGAGAGAGAGGAGGAAGAACGAGGAGAAAAGAGGGGAGGAGGAAGAGCGAGGAGAAAAGAGGGAGGGAGGAAGAATGAGGAGAAGAGAAAAAGGGAGGAAGAGGAAGGGAAGGGGAGGAGAAGGAGGATAAGAGGGAAAGGGAGGGAAAGAGGAAGAGAGGGAGGAGGAAGAGAAGAACAAAAAGGAAGAAAGGGGTAGGTGGGGTGAGAAGGGGAGGAAAAAGGAGGAAGAAAGGTGAAGGGAAAGGAAGATGACGGGAAGGAAGACAGGGAAAGAGGAAAATGAGGGGTAAAGAAGATGAGTGGGGAAGAGAGGTAGAGAAGTAACCATTCATTTTCATTTTGAGAAAGTGAGAAAATTATAAAAAGTGGGAAAGTGTTTAGAAAATTAATGGAAGGAAGATGACAGCCCTGTTTTCACACTTGGGAACACATTATATAACACGCCCTAACACATCTGCAACACACCTGTAATACGCCCCAATACACCTGCAACACACCTGTAACAACGCCCCAACACATCTGCAACACATCTGTAACACACCAACACATCTAACACACCAATACGCCCTAATACCTGCATCACACCGACACGCCCCAACACATCTGCAACACATCTGTAACACACCCCAACACATCTGTAACACATCTGTAACACGCCAACACACCTGTAACACACCCCAACACATCTGCAACACACCACACGCCCAATACACCTGCAACACACCTGTAATACGCCCCAATACACCTGCAACACACCTGTAACACGCCCCAACACATCTCAACACATTTGTAACACACCCAACACATCTGTAACACATCTGTAACACGCCCCAACACACCTGTAACACACCCCAACACATCTGCAACACACCTGTAACACGCCCCAACACATCTGCAACACATCTATAACACACCAACACACCTATAACACACCCCAACACATCTCCAACACATGTAACACACCCCAACACATCTGCAACACATCCAACACATCTGCAACACATCTGTATCACGCCCCAACACACCTGTAACACACACCCCAACACATCTGTAACACGCCCTAACACATCTCCAACACACATGTAACACGCCCCAAACACACATGTAACACGTCACACTATGGCTATACCGAACACAACACATAAAGCAAAAACCACACACAAGTCCCTCCCCTACAGCGTCAAGTGCATCTGGAAGGCCAAGTGTGTGTGTGTACTAATGACTTCCCAATACTAATACTGTAAACAAACATCTCTCTCTCTCATTATCTTCCTTCCTCGCATCTCTTACCTTCTATCACCTGTCCTCCTGCCAAGCATAACCAGATCTGCCTCTTCCTTCCTCCTCCTTCCTTTCCCTACTGTTATCAAGCATTGCCGGACTAACATTCCCATCTCTCCTCTTCCTTCGCCTCTTCCTCTACCCATCCTCTTCCCTTCCTCACGTCTCTCCTCCCAGGATTTCCAGGAATATCCTCCTTCCCTCCCTCCCTCGCCCCTTCCCATGCCAAGAATTACAAGTCCAGCCTCCCACATCCTTCCTCCTCCTTCAACTCCCACGTTCCTCCCTCCTTGTCTCCCTGCCCTTCCTCCCGGCATTACCTCCAGGGCTCACTTCACCTGGTCGTTCATATAAGATGCTGCTTCCTAATGCCCGGCCAAACTCATTTCAAAATTTATGTTATAATAATCTACTCACCTTTTCTATTCCTTCCTTTGTCCGTGATTGTTCCTTCTTTCGTCTTTCTCCACGACGACGAGATTTTTGATAACTTGGCAAAATCGAATGATGATAATAAGACCATTAATAAACACCAAAACACGAAATAATAATAATAATAATAATAATAATAATAATAATAATAATAAATAATAATAATAATAAATAATAATAATAATAATTAATAAATAAGGAATTCCTCTTCAGCGTCATTTTATCTCGGCACTTAATGAACTTTTCGTAATAATAAAAAATTGGGTGAAAAAATTACCAGAGGCCATCACTCGAGAGTGACACGAAGGTAACCCAATCGTGTCAAGACGTCTTCTACAGGTGGGCATGAGGCAGACACCTCACCCACCTGTCTTAGCTCCCAGCCTCCCCTGCCAATCATAACCTCGTAAAAACCCATACCCCCCCCCCAAAGCAGGTGTAGTATATCGGAGTAACTACCTAGGCCTGACACTTAACAACTGGACGTCAGATTGGTCATTAGTGGGATCCTCCAAGGCTGTAGTCTGATTGGTCGTTAGTGAAGTCATTGGTGTATTGGTGTTCTGCTTAACGGCGAGGAAGTAGGATGGAGGAGGGGGCAGAGGGGGGGCAGAGGGGGAGCGAGGGGGTCGATGGTCAGCCGCTTATTTGATCCAGGAAGTATAATGGCATCACTGAGAGGGATGGACCTGTTCATTCTCACACACCACCACCTTACGTCACTCCATACCACGCCACTACCATACCCACACATCACCCTACCACTCACGTCATCATCACCCACTCACCACGTCAACACAATAACTCCACTACCCACTCCGCTACGTCACTTGCAAAACTCATTCACGTATTCTCTCAATGATTCACAATTTCATTCACTAATTCAACCTGTCAGTCCCATTCACTCGTTACACACACACACACACACACACACACACACACACACACACACACACACAACAATAATCAACAGATGAGAACCTCAGTATCACAAACAAACAACAATCACCTAACATGGACCTCGCTAAGAACCACAAAACAATAACAATCAGCTGATAACAACCTCGCTATAACGTACAAACAACAATGACCTAATGACAACCCCGATATAACATACACACAGCAATTAGCTAATGACAACCTCGATATAACATACACACAGCAATTAGCTAATGAAAACTCGCTATACCACACACAAGATTAAACAACAAATATCATCTGAGAGGGACCCCGTTAAAATGAACAAACAACAATCAGCTGATGAGAACTCAATAAAAAGACCACCAATCCACCCATGGACAGTGTAAACAAAAGAACAACAGATTCGTTTAAAGAGAAGCAAATGAAAGAAAAAGAAGAGATGGGTGGAGGAGGAGGAGGAAGGAGGAGGAAAGCGAAGGAGGACGAGGACGAGAAATTGGAGGAGGAAGGGGAAGAAGAAGGAGGAGGAGGAGAGGAGGAGGGAGGAGGAGGAGGAGATAAATAAGTAGAGGAAATACAAGGAGGAACCGAGAAAGACGAAGAGGAAAAGAGGAGAGGAGAGGAGGAGGAAGAAGGAATGAGAAGAAGGTGAAGGAACAGGAGGAAGACGAAGAGAAGAAGAAGAGGAGGAAGATGAAGAGGAAGAAGAGGAAAAAGAAGGAGAATGAGGAAAAGGTGAAGGAAACAGGAGGAAGACGAAGAAGAGGAGGAGAAAAGAACAAGAAGGGAAAGAAAGGAGGAAGAAGAGGAAGGAGGAATAAGAGGAAGAGGAGGAAGAGGAAGAGGGAAGAAAGGAAGAGGAGGTTACACTGGCCGAAAAGCTATCAGAAGCCGAGGCTGTTAGTAAGGCACGATGAGAATGGTCTCTTCGTTTACGCAAAATCGATGCTTCCAATGTCGGAAAAATGGAACTGGGAATAAGAAGGCTTCAAAGGAGTCAGTGAAGGAGGGAGGAGGAAGGGGGAGGAAGAAGATGGGGCAGAATAGAGGAGGAAAGGAAGAGAGGAGGAAGAAGAAGAAGAGAAAGAAGAGGAGGAGGAGAAGGTAAATGTGGAGGAAAAGGTGGAGGAGAAAGTAAAAGGGAGAGGAGGAGATGAGGGAGAAGAGAGAGAAGAAGAGGAGGAAGAGGAAGAAGACGAGGAGGAGGGAGTAAAAGAGGAGAAAGAGAGAAAGAAGAAGGAGGAGGAGGAGAAAGAGAGAAGAGAGTAGGAGAAGGAGGAGAAGGGCCACACCAAATAGGAGGAGGAGGAGGAGGAGAAGAGAAGAAGAGGAGGAGAAGGTGGAAAAGGAGAAAGAGGAGGAGGGAAGGAGGTAGAAGTAGTAAACACAGAAACAGGAAGAAAAACAAAACAGAAGAGAGAAGAGGAACATGAGAAGGAATAAAAATAACAAGAAAAAACAGGAAGAAGAAGAGAGGGAGATATAGAAGAAAGAAAACCAAGGAAGAGGATAATGATGAAGAGAGAATGAGACTACATTAGTGTGTGTGTGTGTGTGTGTGTGTGTGTGTGTGTGGTGTCAGTCAAGAAAATTAAGAGAGGAAGTGGGAATCAGAGAGAGAGAGAGAGCTTGCATAATGCGATTGAAATATGGAAATGTGGACACACACTTGCAAAAGATTATTGGAACAAAGGAAGAAAAAATAAGGTGATGTATATAAATGTAATAAGAGGAGGAAAGAAGAAGAAGAGGAAGAAAAAACGGAGAGAGAGGAAAACAAAAATCGTATCGGTTCTCTTGAAGGAATGCCCATCACTTGACACTTTATACTAGGTGAGGGTGTGGGAGGGAGGTGTGGTGTGGGTGTGAGGAGGGAGAGTGTGGGTGTGTGGGAGGGAGGTGTGGGTGGGGGAGTGAGTGAGTGAGTATGTGTGTCCTGTGTGTGTGTGTAACAAAAGCCTGAATTTTACATACTATACATGACCCTTCAGAGGTGGCACGCGATAGAGTGTGAGGAGAGGTAAGGGAGGGAGGAAAGGAGAGAGAGGAAAGGAGAGGGAGGAAAAGGAAAGAAAGGAAGAAGGAAAGGGAAAGGAGGAGAGAGGAGAAAGAAACACTCAATCGGCACACAGTTCCACTAGTCATATGAAAGAAATTTTATGGCGGCATTCGATCGTGACAGTGAATAATTGTGTTGTATAGTGTAGTGGCGGGCGTCGCCTAGAGAACCGCACCGCGTCCTTTTGTCATCTAATCGTATATTTTAAACACATATATTTATCTTCATCTCTATATATACCTTACATATGTGTATGTGTGTGTGTGTGTGTGTGTGTGTGTGTGTGTGTGTGATTTTATTTTATTGATTATCATTTGTTTATCAGTAAAATTGCAAATGTATTAAGATGTTGGATTGTGGTTCTGTGTGTATTGTAAAGACCTCTCATCACACCCACAAACACAGACCTGACACATTGTCTACCCATCCACCGTCACCACACACCTTGTCTCAGCACCCACCGCCCCCACACACACCCCAGCCTGCCACCGCCCTCACACCACCCAGCCCCACCACCCCCCTCACACACCACCAACCCTGCCACCCACCGCCCTCACACACCACTCACTTCCTGTCCCACCACTCACCGCCCTTTTGTCTCACCACCCACCGCCTCTCACCACCCACCGCCCTTTCACCCAACCCTGCCACCCACCGCCCTCACACACCACTCACTTCCCTGTCCCACCCACCGCCCTCACCATCCACCATTCTCACACACCCCACACCACTCTTGTCTCAGCTCGAACACGCTAGGAGCTCTCTGAGGACGCGGCTCTGGGAACTGTCTCCGGCAGGTTGGCCACTGAGCTGCCAGGACACCCTTCACACCACCAATCGTCCAGAACCCAGCTCCCTTCTCCACTCTTGTCTCACAATGTTAACACACACACACTCTCTCTCTCTCTCTCTCCCACACACACACACGACAGAAAATATCAGTGGCTGGAGGAAGAATTTTACTCACAGCGGAAGCGACAACGTTCCTGGATCATCCCCTACACAGTATCGGCTTACAGACCCCCTGTCCTGACAAACAGCTGCCAGCTAACCTCCTCCTACCTTCCTCCTCTGCCACTATCCCCCCCCATCTGTTAAAACTTCTCCTCACCACCAGCCTCTTTGTAATCTCACCTTCCTGTATCCGGCTCACTGTAATTGGATGTATCATGCCTATTGACTGTAGTAATGGTTGGTAATAAGGTGGATGGACGGTCTGGGGTGAAAACGATGTGTGGGGGAGGAGAAGGAGGAGGAACAGAGGGTGGGGAGGGGGAGGGACGTGGCCGCGTGCCTGACACTCCCCCCCCAACAGGGTTGACTGACGATTCATAATGCTCACTAAATTTAACCACCGGGCTAGTAGGTAGGAGGGAGAGGGAAGAAAGAGGAAAAGGAGTTTGGGGGGGTTGGGAGGAAGGGGATTAGGGTGGTGGTGGCTAAGGAGAGAGAGAGGGAAGGTAGAGAAATTGGTTTGACGGTGGTGAATAGTAGGATGGGGTTTGGGTATAGGAAAGGATGACTAGAAGACAGTGAGTGATGAGCAGAGAGAATGTGACTGGGGAGGAAGGAACGAGGAAGGTGTTAGTGAGGTGGAGGGGAGGTGGGGAGATGAAAAGGTGGAGAGGAGAGGGTGGTGGGGGGGGTGGGGAGGGAGGTGAGGTTGGGAGGGAAGGTGAGGTGGAGTAGTGGTGAGGGGTGGAAGGAAAGGAGGGAGGGGAGGGAGGGAGGGGAGGAGGAGGGGAGGGAAGGGAAGGAAGGGGAGGTTCGTCAGCGTCAAACCCAGGTAACAGAGATAAATGGGCTAAAGAGGGAGGGAGGGGAGGGAGGGAGGAGGGAGGTGCAGGGGTGTCTGATATATTCAAGCGGCAGGACTGACACACCACTAAAGGTTCAAAACATCTCCGTGACATAATGAACTAAAAGTATTATTTATAAACACCATCCGATTACGCAATACTATCTCACACCTGTAAAATTTTCTCAGTCTTCAGAGTCTTATGCCTATGATATTTATAATACAACTATAATCTACACCTATAATTAAAACTAAACTATTACGTGAGGGTGCAGCAATCGTTATTATAGAGTGTTGTATTATAACTATTTTCTCTAACGTAAGTATTATGAGATAGATACACTGTTTTAAGTCTTGGTAATATATCACACAACATACACTAAGACCCATTATACCTCTTTGTCTTCTTTGTCTTCTTCATGTATTGATCCCATGGGATCTTCTCTTTCATACAATTATCGGGTCCTGTCTTCTCTTCCTTTCTGATTCTACCCACTTCATTCCTTCCTTTCCTTCCTTCCTTCCTTCTTCCTTCCTTCCCTCTGCACTTCTTACTCTTCTTACTCTTGTATCTTCTTCTGTTACAGTAATTTTCCCTCATAGACCTTCAACATGACACTAACGTAATCCATCAATAACACAATTCATCATAACACAATCCCTCCCACAACAATACAATACAATACAATATAACAACAATAACCAACAACGATAGAATACATCACAAAATACAATATAACAACAAACTAAAACAACTATACAATATATTACATCAACAATACAATACAATACAATACTTTAACACAATACATCACAAAAATACAATACACAACTGATACAATAGCCAATAACGATACATCAACAATACAACACAATAACGATATAATAAAGATATAATTACCAAGCCAACGTGACATCTGAACTGTCAGATATGCCCGTTGATCAGTGTTATAAGTCAGTAGAACAAAAAATATTGGAGAAATGCTAAAAGACTGTTGATCATACGCTATAAGGACACAGACAGACAGACAGACAGACGAGACAGGGGTGGGAGAGAGACAGCTAGAGAGAGGGGAGCGACAGAGAGAGACAGAGCCAGACAAAGAAGGGAGACAAAGGGCAAAGACAAAGAAGAAAGAATTAAGAGAGAGACTAAAATTGCTTTTTATCTGTGTGTTACGCAATATTACAACTGGGTCCCAGCCAGGTACCCAAGACGGGCAGTTACGCTGAGAAAATCACAACTAGATTTTTTTTTAAACTGGATAAAATATTAATATAAATAATAATTCCTCAGTGAAGAAAAATCCATCAGATAATTTTCCCATTGAATAAAATCCAAGTAAATCTTCTTCAAATCCCAGAAATCCTGAGTTGGATTGAGTTAGGAAGCGAATTAGATTAGGGGTTAGGTTAGAGATTAGATTCATCAGGATAGCTGTGATCTTATCTCAACCAGGATAGACACATGTATAGTACTATAAACAGACCATCCAAAATAGGTAAGATAGTCTACCCATCACCCCCTCATATCACGCTACAATATACAGGTGTTACCCAGTGATCAAGAAACAGCGGGTGAGTTAGGATAAAAACAAAGTAGAAAGGGAGGAGGAGGAGGAGGAGGAAAAACTTATATGGAAATAGCTGAGAGGTGTTAGTAAAAGGAGAGGAGAGGAGGTGTTGTGGAGAGGAGAGGTGAGGTTGTGTGGTGAGAGGTGAGGTGTTGTGTGGTGAGGGGAGAGGAGGTGAGAGAGAGGGAGGTATGGGGAAGGAAGAGATGGAGAGGGGGAAAATCGGAGGTGGAGGGTGAGGTGGAAGGGGAGGGAGAGGGTGAGGAAGGGGAGGGGAGGGGTAGGATTGGTGCCAAGGGAGCAAATAATTTTTAGCTAAAATGTGGCAAAAAAAAAGTCAATATATAACACAGTGTATATATATATATATATATATATATATATATATATAAAACCAGAACACAAAAATGCTACACCGATAAAACAGAGATAAAACATTGAACCAAAATAAATTAGAAACGATAATATATAAAAAATACAATGAAAACCCAACTAATGGCAATAAATCGGACTAAAACAAGGATAAAACAGAAAAAAACAACTCCAGAATTAAACAGGATAAAAGAGGATACAGGAGGTAATAATCTGGAGGCGGGAGGAACTGGGACACACCAGGCACCATACATGCTAATGTTGAACTTGGGGAAATCAGATGGCTCCTAGATAGTTGAGGGTGAAGTGAGGGGGGGAGGGAGGTGTGATGGATGAGAAAGATTAAAGTGAGAGAGAGATGAGGGAATAGGGGTAAAAAAGAAAGAAAGTAAAGAAACAGAAAGGAAGCGAAAAAGAGATAAAATAAAAAGAAAAGAAAACAGAGAAAAGAGAGAATAAAAAAGAAGAAACGATTAGGAAGAAACGGAAAGAAAGCAGAGATTAAAAAAAAAAAAAGAAAGATAAATAGAGACTAAATAAAAAACACAGTAGTAGGAAAGAAAGAAATATAAATGGTGAGGAGGTTGATTGCAGGGAGACCAAGGGACAGGCAAGAAGGGTCGCTACTTTGGGGGGAGGTTAGATTGCCGTTCGTGGACTACTAATGTTGACTGGTGAAGCGAGGCCAAGAGACAGGGAAGTGTCTCAGGTGAGATGGTGTTATTGAGCCCCTTCCTACTGACGGTGGTGTGATGGATGGTTGAAGTAGCAATACTAAAAGAATGGTATCATGTGGTATGGATTTAGGTATTGAGAATGGTATGAAATTAGGTATAGACATGTGAATACAATGGTATGAATATTGGCATGAATGAGGCCGTATGATGGTGCTTTAAATGTAGTATGAATAGTTAAATATGAATGACTGATTGGACACTACATTAAGCCAATGGGGGTTGTTTACATAGTCACCATCATCACCACCATTACCATAAATCACCATAGAATTCCTAACATCACCATAATCACCATCACTATCTACCACCACCACCATCATCATCACCACTATCTACCACACTGTAAGACCCCACCGTTACCCCAAAGACTATGAAGGATAAATCTTTGAAGAAGTCAATAGGAAAATAAACAAGAAGTCTCCTCTCCCAGGTGTGGCCAGACGAAGGATGCGTCATCGTTCAGGTGTGTGGATGAGATTACATCATCGTTCAGGTGGCCAAGAACTTGTGGTGTCTGGCTGGAAGTGTGTGTGTGTGTAACATTACGTCATTCCCCAGCTGGTGTGTTTCTCTCAAACTAAAATAACACACTACAGTAACCAGATCTGAAGAGAGAGAGAGAGAGAGAGAGAGAGAACACATAAGCCGATGAGAGGCTATATTTGTCAAGAGAGTTCCTTCGATCCATCTATCAGATATTGGAAGTCTAAACAACGTGAAATTGGTGAAATGGGGATCAGTGGGATGAATATGGGCGTGCCACTTAACGACTAATTACAGGCACGGTGGTTGAGCGAATGGTGTATACGGTAAAGACTATCAATAATCGACTATACTAATTTCGGCGTCTGAATCAAGGGAGTTGTGTTTAAATGAAAGTGGTCTGGCTTTTTAACACACGGGGATAATGAAATAGTGGTGGGAGGGTAGACTACCTGCTTGGGGAAAGAGATTCAAGTTATTAGTGAAAAACGAGATCTTCCCCAGTGGTTAATATTATATATATATATATATATATACAGGGAAAGCGATGTGAGTGCAAATATATATATATATATATATATATATATATAAAAAAAGTTGGGATTAGGTCAGGTCCAGGGTTACTGAGGTTAAGGATTGGGTTTACATTTACATTCTACCGTCAAAACATTCCTCTTTCAAGTTACATATTGGTACTGGAAAAACAAACTGAGTAATAGCTATACGGACAACACAACCTTGTTCGTTTACCCTTCCATCTAATTTCTTTCTGAATGATCTGATAACGACCTTTTATCCCAAGAGATCATACATATGTCGCTTTGGTGAACATTAAAATTTCTCAAACACTGTGCAAGATAAGGTTAACCGTATAAGTAACATAATTAATATAAGTAACCGTATAAGTAACTGTATAATTTAACCATATAAAATGACTTAGTATAAAAGTAACTGAATAAAATAACCATATAAGTAACCAATATAAACAATATAAATAACCATATAAATAATCATATAATTAAACTATATGAGCGTACATGTGT
>NW_024731929.1:0-3291 GCF_018991925.1 Homarus americanus | reverse complement strand
GTTACGTATTGCTGGTGTTGGGTATGATGACTTAAGACACTGAGAACGATGACTAAGGTGTTGGGTATGATGACTTAAGACACTGAGAACGATGACTAAGGTGTTGGGTATGATGACTTAAGACACTGAGAACGATGACTAAGGTGTTGGGTATGATGACTTAAGACACTGAGAACGATGACTAAGGTGTTGGGTATGATGACTTAAGACACTGAGAACGATGACTAAGGTGTTGAGTATGATGACTTAAGACACTGAGAACGATGACTAAGGTGTTGAGTATGATGACTTAAGACACTGAGAACGATGACTAAGGTGTTGAGTATGATGACTTAAGACACTGAGAACGATGACTAAGGTGTTGGGTATGATGACTTAAGACACTGAGAACGATGACTAAGGTGTTGAGTATGAGGACTTAAGACACTGAGAACGATGACTGAGGTGTTGAGTATGATGACTTGAGTGCCTTATCCCTAACGACTTAAAATCTTAAGTAGAATGATTTTCAGGTGTAATTATCCCTTAAGTGAGGATTATTTAAAAGTGTCGAGATCGTAAGTGCAATTACTTAACACTTGGACCACATGTAGTGTTAAGTGCAATTACTTAAGATCTGTGGATTTTGTGGATAATGTCCTAAAGTGCGATTACTTAAGACACTTGGAATGAAAAGATAAATTATTCCAAGTGCGATTACTACTAAACAACTCGACTTGGACTGATGAAGCCTTTAAGTGTGAATAAGTGGCTTTCTTAAGTGTGATTATTTAAAATCTCTTATATCAATGACAGGAGACGTAAATAAGCGTACTTAAATATCAATTAAGACAATTTCATAGTTACATCCAAATTAATCAAGTTAATTACTTATCGTTTTTGGCTTCAACTATTCAAAAACAACAACAACAATAAAACAACAATACCAACAATAAACAACAGAAGAAGAAGAAGAACAAGAACAAGAAGAAGAACAAGAACTCAATATATCAATCCACTATTATCCTGTTTACTCATCTCTCTCTTTATCTCCTTCCACATCATCTTTATCATCGTCTTAATCTCTTGGCAGTCTTCTTCATCTTTGCCTCGTTTCTTAACTTCCTCCTCAGAGATAAGACCCGTAATGACAAGAGTGTTTAAGGCAGTTATTAGCGCCTTCACCCTTAACTATTGTTCCCTGCAGGCTGTGTATAACCTCGGCCACACACACACACACACACACACGTCTTGAGAACAGTCGATTGATATCTGGGTAATTACTGCCGTTCTTCGTTAGCTCTCTCTCTCTCTCTCTCTCTCTCATTTGTTCACTGTCTTTGGGTTTCCTGTTTTTATTCTTGGGCTTTCTGTCTCCCCTTCCTGTCATCGTCTGTCTGTCTATACGTCTCTGTCTCTCTTATCTGGTTCTCTCTTTTCGTTTATTTTTTTACATCACCACTTGTTTGTGTTCGTCTGTGTCCGTGATTGTCTCTGTGCTTGCGTGAGTGCGTGTCTGTATATGTAATTGCTTTGTGTGCGTGCGTGCGTTATGTCTATACACGCACACATATATAAGCAAGATAAATCATTCCATTTTTTAATTTCTCGACGCATTAACATATAGATAAGCATCCATGTTGTACTGCGAGAGGTCGAAGAAAATAATTTTTTTTAACCAATAAAAACCTTCCTTCTAATCATCTCGTTCGTTGATTGGCTTTCCCTCCCTGATACGTTCTATCCAAATATGCTGAACCATATTATGATGAGTGGTGAAACTCTTGATGCATTGCTCCCTCACTCCTCACTCACAAACGGGGGGGGGGCGAGGGAGGGGGACAGACGTAGGGAGAGAGAGGGAGGAAGGGGAGAGAAAGAGGGGGAGAGGTAGGGAGAGAGAGAGAAAAAAATAAACAAATATTGGCAGGATGAACAACCTGTATCTATTGCCTCTCAAAAAACATAGCGGATATGTTTCAATATTCCCGAGAAGCAGTCAGGTCAGGGGTGGGGATGGGGCTTGATAATAAACAGAGAGAGAGAGAGAGCGAGCATAGCAAAACCAATAACCTTTTCCCAACACCTTTACAAACACACACACACACACACACACACACACGAGTTTCAAGACGCTGAGAGACAAGTAAGCATAACGAGATGAATATTAAAGATAAAGAAGGAATATGGATAAAGAAGAAAGAACGATAGGGCTGGATAAAGGTTAGGGAAGAGAGAGACAAAAGGGATAAAGATTAAGTAAATAAAAAAGGCGAAAAGGGATACCTCCATCCCCTCTCCTCTCAACATCATACCATGCACCCTACCCTACACCTGCCTCACACCACAGCAAACCACACTACCCCTACACACAGCACACTACACTACCCCACACCACAGCACACTACACTACTCCCTACACCACAGCACACCACACCACTCCTACACCACACCACACCACCCCACACCACAGCACACCTACACCACCCCACACCACAGCACACTCACACCACCCTACACCACAGCACACCATACCACCCCACACCACAGCACACCACACCACCCCTACACCACAGCACACCACACCACCCCACACCACAGCACCCCACACTACCCCACACCACAGCACACCACACCACCCCACACACCACAGCACACCACACCACCCCACACCACAGCACTCCCCACACCACCCCACACCACAGCACACCACACACCTGTAGAGGAAGAAAGTGGAAGAAGAGGATGTTAAAGAAGTGAAGCAAAAAGCAAAGTAGAGATATATAGTAAAATAAATAATGAAGGAGGAGGAAAAGAAGATGAGGGAATGTGTCAAATGTAAAGAAGAAGTACAGGAGGAGGAAACGCGGGTGGAAATGAGAGGGAAGGAGGAGGAGGGAGGAGGAGGAGGAGAGGGTCTCAAAACAAAAACCCAGGTTTAATCCCTTTCAAATTAGTTAAAGATTATTCCAAACATCAAAAATGTGTCAACGCACAAAGTTTATATCACATAGGCAATATCTGAAGATAACGTAAGAGAGCTAATTGTCCACTACCTAGCTTTTTCACTACCATTAATTACATAAGCAACAGAGCTTACGATGAGGAATGGGCAGATCTCAAACAATGAACAAAGATTCATTTACTTAAACATAATAATAGCCATTGCAAGACAATGATATATCAAAAGCCTTGATAGATATACAAGCAAAAATTATATAAAGTACAGGACAAAAACGTTTATACAATATTAATAATTTATATAATATACAGCTCAACGACTACTGAAACACGAAATAATTTGATATTACC
>NW_024731928.1:0-10235 GCF_018991925.1 Homarus americanus | reverse complement strand
CCTGGACTACTAATACACACCACCACCACCCCACTACTAATACACAACCACCATCGCCCCTAGACTACTAATACACAACCACCACCACCCCCAGACTACTAATACACCACCACCACCACCCTCAGACTACTAATACACAACCACCACCACCCCCCAGACTACTCAATACACCACCACCAACACCCTCAGACTACTAATACACAACCACCACCACCCCCAGACTACTAATACACCACCACCACCACCCTCAGACTACTAATACATCATCACACCACCACCCTCAAACTATTAACTCACCATCACCACCACCACCAGACTACTAATACACCACCACCACCACTCCCAGACTGCTATTACACCACCACCACCACACCACCCATCACCCCAGACTACTAATACACCACCACCCTCAGACTACTAATACACCACCAACACTCTCAGACTATTAATACAACAACACCACCACCCACAGACTACTAATACACCACCACAACCACCCCAGACTACTAATACACCACCACCACCACCACCATCCTCAGACTACTAGAAACATCACCACCACCCCAGACAACCATACACCACCACCACCTCAGACTACTAATACACCACCACCCACCACCACCCTCAGACAACTAATACACCACCACCACCACCACCACCCTCAGACTACTAATACACCACCACTACACCACCCTCAGACTACTAATACACCACCACCACCAACCTCAGACTACATACACCACCACCACCACCACCCCAGACTACTAACAGACTACAACACCACCACCCTCAGACTACACACACCACCACCACCACCACCCTGAAACTACACACACCACCACCACCACCCTCAGACTACTAATACACCACCACACACCACCCTCAGACTACTAATACACCACCACCACCAACCGCAGACTACTAATACACCACCACCACCACCACCACCCTCAGACTACTAATACACCACCACCCTCAGACTACTAATACACCACCACCACCACCCTCAGACTACACACACCATCACCACCACCCTGAGACGCCTAATACACCACCACCACCCACCTCAGACAGTACAACACCACCCACCATCCCCAGACTACTAATACACCACCACCACCACCCCGACTACTAATGCACCACCACCACCACCCTCAGACTACTAATACACCACCACCACCACCCTCAGACTACTAATCACCACCACCACCACCCCAGACTACTAATACACCACCACCACCACCCTTCAGACTACTAATACACCACCACCACCACCCCAGACCACACACACCACCACCCAACCTCAGACTACACACACACACCACCACACCCACCACCCCAGACTACTAATACACCACCACCACCACCTTCAGACTACTAATACACCACCACCACACCTCAGACTACACACACCACCACCACCAACTCAGACTACTAATACACCACCACAACTACCCACCCCAGACTACTAATACACCACCACCACCACCTTCAGACTACTAATACACCACCACAACCACCACCCCAGACTACTAATACACCACCACCACCACCACACACAACTAATACACCACCACCACCACACCAGATTCACACAAAACCACCACCACCACCCCTCAGACTACTAATGCACACCAACACCACTCTCAGACTATTAATACACCACCACCACCACCCCTCAGACTACTAATACACCACACCACCACCACCCTCACAGACTACTAATACACCACCACCACCACCCTCAGACTACTAATACACCACCACCACCAACTGCAGACTACACACAGCACCACCACCACCACCCTCAGACTCAATTAATACACATCACCACCACCACCCCAGACCACTAATACACCCACCACCACCACCACACCTCAGACTACTAATACACCACCACCACCCTCAGACTACTACACACCACCACCACCACCACCCCCAGACTACTAATACACCACCACCACCACCAACCTCAGAGACTACTAATACACCACCACCACCACTCCACCCACAGACTATTAATACACATCACCACCACCACCCTCAGACTACTAATACACCACCACCACCACCACCCTCAGACTACTAATACACCCACCACCCTCAGACTACTACACACACAACACCCACCACCCTCAGACTACAAATACACAACACCACCACCCTCAGACTACTAATACAGCACCACCACAACTCCTCAGAGACTACCACATACACCACCACCACCAACCGCAGACTACTAATAATACACCACCACCACCACACCCTCCTCAGACTACTAATACAACACCACCACCACCACCACCCTCAGACTACTAATACACCACCACCACCACCCTCAGACCACTAATACACTACCACCACCACCCCAGACCATAATACAACACCACCACCCTCAGACTACTAATACACCACCACCACCACCACCCTCAGACTACTAATACACCATCACCACCCACCTCTTAGACACACACACCACCACCACCTCAGACTACTAATACACCACCACCACCACCACCACCCTCAGACTACTAATACAACACCACCACACCTCAGACTACTAATACACCACCACCACAACTCCCAGACTACTAATACACCACCACCACCACCCCTAAGACTACTAATACACCATCACCACAACCCTTCGGACTACTAATACACCATCACCACCACTACCCTCAGACTACTAATACACCACCACCACCACCCTCAGACTACACCACACACCACCAACACCACCACCACCACCCCCAGACTACTAATACACCACCACCACCACCCTCAGACTACTAATACACCACCACCACCACCCTCAGACTACTAATACACCACCACCACCACCCTCAGACTATACACCACCACCACCACCCTCAGACTACTAATACAACACCACCACCACCCCAGACTACTAATACACCACCACCTCCAGACTACTAATACACCACCACCACCCTAGACTACTAATACACCACCACCCTCAGACCACTAATACACCACCACCACCACCACCTCAGACTATACTAATAACACCACCAACACCACCTCAGACTACTAATACAATCACCACCACCCTCAGACTACTAATACACCACCACCACCCTCAGACTACTAATACAACCACCACCACCCTCAGACTACTAATACAACACCACCACCCTCAGACTACTAATACATCACCACCACCACTCCCAGACTACTAATACACCACCACCACCACCCCAAGACTACTAATACACCATCACCACAACCCTCAGACTATTAATACACCATCACCACCACTCCCCAGAATACTCATACACCCCACCACCACCACCCCACTCTCACACACCACCACCACCACCTCACCCACCACCCCCAGACTACTAATACACACCACCACCACCACCCTCAGACTACTAATACACCACCACCACCACCCTCAGACTACTAATACACCACCACCACCACCCTCAGACTATTACACACCACCACCACCACCCTCAGCTAATAATACACCACCACCACCACCCCTAGACTACTAATACACCACCACCTCCAGACTACTAATACACCACCACCACCCCTGAGATCATTAATACCACCCTGAGACCACTAATACGCCACCACCACCACCACCCTCAGACTGCTAATACTCAGACTACTAATTCACCACCACCCTCAGACTACTACACACCACCACCACAACCTCAGACTACTAATACACCACCACCACCAACTCAGACTACTACACACCACCACCACCACCTCAGACTACTAATACAACACCTCACCACCACCACTACCTCAGACTAGTAATAATACACCACCACCACCACCTTGACCATACTCTTACCACCACCACCACCACCCCAGACTACTAATACAACACCACCACCCCTCAGACTACCAATACACCACACCACCACCACCACCCCAGACTACTAATACACCACCACCACCCACCCTCAGACTACTACACACCACCACCACCCTCAGACTACTAATACACCACCACCCACCACCACCACCCCTCAGACTACTAATACACCATCCCACCACCCTCAGACTACGACACACCACCACCACAACTCCCAGACTACTAATACACCACCACCACCACCCTAAGACTACTAATACACCACCACCACCCTCAGACTATTAATACACCATCACCACCACTCCCTCAGACTACTAATACACACCACCAACACCTCAGACTACCAATACACCACCAACACCACCACCACCACCCCAGACTACTAATACACCACCACCACTCCCTCAGACACACACACACCACCACCACCACCCTCAGACTACTAATACACCACCACCACCACCTCAGAGACTATTATACACCACCACCACCACCCTCAGACTACTAATACAACACCACCACCACCCTCGAGACTACTAATACACCACAAACCTCCCACCTCCCTAGACTACTAATACACCACCACCTCCAGAGTACTAATACCCACCACCACCCTCAGACTACTAATACACCACCACAACTGAGACCACTAATACACCACTCACCACCACCCTCAGACTACTAATACACCACCACCAACACCACCCTCAGACACACACACCATCACCACCACCCTAGACCTCAATACACCACCACCCACCCCTCAGAACTACTAATACACCACCACGACCACCCTCAGACTACTAATACACCACCACCACCACCAGACTCCTAATACACCACCACCACCACCCCTCAGACTATTACACACCACCACCACCACCCTCAGACTAATAATAACCATCACCACAACCCTCAGACTTTAATACACCATCACCACCACTACCCTCAGAATACTAATACACCACCACCACCACCCCTCAGACTACCAATACACCACCACCACCACCACCACCACCCCCCAGACTACTAATGCACCACCACGACCACCCCAGACTACTAATACACCACCACCACCACCTCAGACTACTAATACACCACCACCACCACCCTCAGACTATTACACACCACCACCACCACCTCAGACTAATAATACAACACCACCACCACCCTAGACTACTAATACACCACCACCCTCCAGAGTACTAATACACCACCACCACCCTGAGACTACTAATACACCACCACCCTGAGACCACTAATACGCCACCACCACCCACCCACCCCTCAGACTGCTAATACACCACCACCCTCAGACTACTAATTCACCACCACCTCAGACTACTAATACACACCACCACCACCACCACCCTCAGGCTACTACTACACCACCACCACCACCCTCAGACTACTAATATACCACCACCACCACTCAGACTACTAATACACCACCACCACCACCACCCTTCAGACTACTACTACACCACCACCACCACCCCTCAGACTACTAATACACCATCACCACCACCCTCAGACTCCTAAGACACCACCACCACCACTCCAGACTACTAATACACCCACCACCACCCCTCCAGACTACTAACACACACCATCACCACCACCCTTAGACTGCTAATACACAACCACGACCCCACCTCAGACTACTAATACACCACCACCAATACCACCACCCTCAGACTACTATTACACAACCACGACCACCCTCAGACTACTAATACACAACCACGACCACCCTCAGACTACTAATACAAGACCACCACCCTCAGACTACTAATACACCACCACCTCCACCCCCCTGAGACTACTAATACACCATCACCACAACCCTAGACTATTAATACAACACCACCACCACCTTCAGGACTACTAATACAACACCCACCACCTAGACCACACTGACCGATCGCCCAGCGGCTAACAAGCCGTCAGTGGCGAAATAAAATAATACACCACCACCACCACCCCCAGCCTACTAATACACCACCACCACCAACGCCTCAGACTACTCATACACCACACACCCTCAGACAACTAATACACTACCAACACTCTCAGACTATTAATACAACATCACCACCACCGTTAGACTACTAATACACCACCACCACCCACAGACTACTAATACAACATCACCACCACCCCCCCAGACTACTAATACACCACCACCACACCCAGAGCTACTAATACACCACCACCACCACTACCCTCAGACTACTAATACACCACCCCCACCACCACCCTCAGACGACTAATACACCACCACTACCACCACCCTCAGACTACTAATACACCACCACCACGAACTGCAGACTACTAATACACCACCACCACCAACCGTAGACTTCTAATACACCACCACCACCCTCAGACTATTAATACATCATCACCACCACCACCACCTTCCAGACTCACTAATACACTACCACCACTCCTCAGACTATTAATACATTATCACCACCACCACCACCTCCAGACTACTAATACACCACCACCGCACGACCCTCAAACTACTAATACACCACCACCACCATCCCCAGACTATAATACACCACCACCACCACCCCAAGACTACATACACCACCATCACCACCACCTCCCAGACTACTAATACACCACCACCACCACCCTCAGACTACTAATACACCATCACCATCACCAGACTACTAATACACCACCACCAACCCCAGACTACTAATACACCATCACCACCACACACCAGACTACTACACCCCACCACCACCACCCTCAGACTACTAATACCCCACCACCACCACCCCTCAGAATACTAATACACCACCACCACCACCACCTCAGAGACTTCTAATACACCACCACCCCCAGACTACACACACACACCACCACCACCACCCCCAGACTACTAATACACCACCACCACCACACCCCAGACTACCACACACCACCACCACCACCCTGAGTACTACTAACAACCACCACCACCGCCCCTCAGACTACTAATACCACACCACCACCCCTCAGACCACACACACCACCACCACCCCAGACTACTAATACACCACCACCACCACCAGACACACACACCACCACCACCACCACCCCCAGAGTACTAATACACCCACCACCACCACCACCCCTCAGACTACTAATACACCACCACCACCACCGTCAGACTACTAATACACCACCACCACCACCCCTCGACTACTAAAACACCACCACCACCACCACCCTAGACTACTATACACCACACCACCACCACCCTCAGGACTACTAATACAACACCACCATCCCCAGACTACTAATACAGCACCACCTCACCTCAGACTACTACTACACCATCACTTCACACCCCTCAGACTACTAATACACCACCACCACCACCCTCAGATTACTAATACACCACCACCACCACTACCCTCAGACTACTAATACAACACCACCTCCCTCAGACTACTAATACACCACCACCCCTCAGACTACTAATACACCATCACCACCACCCCTCAGACTACACAACAGACCACACCCTCAGACTACTAATACACCACCACCACCACCCTGTGACTATTAATACAACACCACCACCACCACCACCCTCAGACTACTAATACACCACCACCCTCAGACCACTAATGCACCACCACCACCACCAACCCCCAGACTACTAATACAAACCACCACCCCTCAGACTACTAATACACCACCACCACCCACCACCACCCTCAGACTACTAATACAACACCACCACCCCCTCAGACTACTAACATCACCACCACCACCACTCCCAGACTGCTAATACAACACCACCACCACCCTCAGAGTACTACACACCCACCACCACCCTCAGACTACTAATACACCATCACCACAAACCTCAGGACCACTAATACACCACCACCACCATCCCCAGACTACAAATACACCACCACCACCACCCTCAGACTACTAATACACCATCACCACAACCGTCAGGACTATTAATACACCATCACCACCACCATTCCCAGACTACTAATACAACACCACCACCACCCTCAGACTACTAATACACCATCACCACCACCCTTAGACTACTAATACACCACCACCACCACCCTCAGACTACTAATACACCACCACCACCATCCTCAGACTACTAATACACCATCACCACCACCCTCAGAATACTAATACACCATCACCATTACCCTTATACTATTAATACAACACCACCACCCCCTTCTGACTACTAATACAGCACCACCACCACCCGCAGACTACTAATACACCACCACCACCACCCCCAGACTACTAATACACCACCACTACCACCCCCAGCCTACTAATACACCACCACCAACGCTCTCAGACTACTAATACACCATTACCACCCTCAGACAACTAATACACTACCAACACACTGAGACTATTAATACAACACCACCACCACCCTCAGACTACTAATACACCACCACCACCACCACCACCCACAGAATACTAATACAACATCACCACCACCCCCAGACTACTAATACACCACCAACACACTCAGACTACTAATACACCACCTGACAACCACCACCCTCAGACTACTAATACACCACCCCACCACCACCCTCAGACTACTAATACACCACCACTACCACACCCTCAGACTCCTAATACACCACCACCACCACCACCACCACCCTAAGACTTTACTACTAATACACCACCACCACCACCACCCCCAGACTACTATTTTACCACCACCCCAGCTACTAATACCAGCACCCGCAGACTAAGAATACACCACCACCACCACCACCCTCAGACTATAAATACAGCACCACCCCCACCCTCAGACTACGAATACACCATCACCACCACCCTAAGATTCCTAATTCACCACCACCACCACTCCCAGACTACTAATACAACACCACTACCACCCTCAGACTATTAATATAACACCACCACCACCCTCAAACTACTAATACACAATCACCACCACCCTCAGACTACTAATGCACCACCACAACCTCCACCCTCAAACTACTAATACACCACCACCACCACCCTGAAACTATTAATACACCACCACCACCACCCTCAGACTACTAATACACCACCACCACCACCACCCCTCAGACTACTAGTACACCACCACCACCACCCTCGGACTACTAATACAACACCACCATCCTCAGACTACTAATACAGCACCACCACCACCTTCCAGACTACTAATACACCATCACTTACACCCTCAGACTACTAATACACCACCACCCCACCCTCAGATTACTAATACACCACCACCACCACTACCCTCAGACTACTAATACAACACCACCTCCCTCAGACTACTAATACACCACCACCCTCAGACTACACACACCATCACCACCACCCTCAGACTACTAATACAACACCACCACCCCAGACCACACACACCACCACCACCACCCTCAGACTACATACAACACCACCACCACCACCACCCTCAGACTACACACACCACCACCCTCAGACCACTAATGCACCACCACCACCACCACCAGACTACTAATACAAAACCACCACCCTCAGACTACACACACCACCACCACCACCACCACCACCACCACCACACCACCACCCTCAGACTACTAATACACCATCACCACCACCCTTAGACTACTAATACACCACCACCACCCCTCAGACTACTAATACACCACCACCACCACCCTCAGACTACTAATACAACACCACCACCCTCAGACCACTAATACACCACCACCACCACTCCCAGACCAGCACACAACACCACCACCACCCCTCAGAGTACTAATACAACACCACCACCACCCTCAGACTACTAATACACCATCACCACAAACCCTCAGACCACTAATACACCACCACCACCATCCCCAGACTACAAATACACCACCACCACCACCCTCAGACTACTAATACACCATCACCACAACCGTCAGACTATTAATACACCATCACCACCACCACCCTCAGAATACTAATACACCACCACCACCACCCTGACTCCTAGCCACACAACCACCACCACCACCACCACCCCCAGACTACACACCACCACCACCACCCTCAGACTACTAATACACCACCACCACCACCCTCAGACTACTAATACACCACCACCACCACCCTCAGATTACTATACACCACCACCACCACCTCAGACTACTAATACAACACCACCACCACCTTCAGACTACTAATACAACCACCACCCCTCTAGACTACTAATACACCCACCACCACCACCCCAGACTACTAATACACCACCACTACCACCCCCAGCCTACTAACACACCACCACCAACGCTCTCAGACTACTAATTCACCATTACCTCCCTCAGACAACTAATACACCACCAACACTCTGCAGTAT
>NW_024731927.1:0-83160 GCF_018991925.1 Homarus americanus | reverse complement strand
GTGTCAGAGGTATCCTGGGGTGTCAGTGGTGTGCCTGTGGGTGTTGGAGTGTACACGAGGGTGTCAGAGGATGGGGATGTCAGTGGTGTACCTGGGGTGTTAGGGTGTACTAGGTGTTTGAGGTGCTGGGTCTCAGATTGTGCACCTGGGAGGAGTCTGAGGGTGTGGTGGGGTGTGGGGAGGTGTATAGGTGTCAGGAGGTGTGGGGGTGTCTGGGGTGTGCCGGGAGTGTTTGAGGTGTGACTGGGGTGTCAGGTGTGCAGGGAGTGTCAGAGGGTATGGGGTGTCAGAGGGTGTGCTTGGGGAGTGTCAGAGTTGTACAGGGGTATCAGTGTGCCTGGGTGTATGTGAAGTGTGCAGGTCAGAGGTGTACCTGGCAGTGTCAGGAGGTGAACCTGGGAGGTCAAGGTGTGCCAGGGGTGTCTGGGGTGTGCCTGAGAGTGTCAGGGTGGACCTGGGGTGTCATTGGTGTGCCTGGGGATGTCATAGATGTGCCTAGAGTGTCATAGGTGTACCTGGAGTGTCAGGTGTGCCTGGGGTGTCAGGGGTGTGCCTGGGGAGTGTCAGGCGTGCCTGGGGTGTGAGGTGTACCTGGGGTGTCTGGGTGTGCATGGGTGTCAGAGGTGTGCCTTGGGTGTCAGAGGGTGGGGTGTCAGAGGTTTGCCTGGGGTGTCTGAGGTGTACCTGGGTGTCGGAGGTGTACCTGGGGTGTCAGAGGTGTGCCTAGGGAGTGTATGAGGTGTGCCTGGGGTGTCAGAGGGTACCTGGGGAGTGTCAGAGTGTCCTGGGGTGTCAGGTGTGCCTGGGGTGTCAGAGGTGTGACTGGGGTGTCAGGGTGTGCAGCAGGTGTCAGAGGTGTGCCCAGGGTGTCTGGGGGTGTGCCTGAGATGTCAGGGTGTGCCTTGGGTGTCAGAGGTGTGCCTGGGGTGTGTGGGGTGTGCCTGGGGAGTCAGAGGTGTGCCTGGGGTGTCGGAGGTGTGCCTGGGGTGTGGGAAGTGTGCACAGGTGTCTGGGGTGTGCCTGGGGTGTCAGAGTTAGCCTGGGAGTGTCAGAATTGCTGGGGTGTCTTGGGTGTGGCTGAGGAGTGTCAGGTGCCTGGGGTGTGAGAGGTGTGCCTGGGGTGTGTGAGGTGTGCTGGGGTGTCAGTGTGCCAGGGGTGTCAGGTGTTCTAGGGTGTAAAGCACCTGGGCGTGTCAGGTGTGCCTGGAGTGTCAGAGGGTGCCTGGGGTGTCAGGTGTATAGAGTGTCTGAGGTGTGCCTGGGGTGTCAGGGGTGTGCTGGAGGTGTCAGAGGTGTGCCTGGGGGTGTCTTGGGTGTGCCTGGGAATGTCGGAGGATGTGCCTGGTGGTGTCAGGGGTGTGCATGGGGTGTGTGGGGTGTGCCTGGGGTGTCAGAGGATTGCCTGGGGTGTCGGAGGTGTGCCTAGGGTGTGAAAAGTGTGCCTGGGCGTGTCGAGGTGGCCTGGGGTGTCAGAGTGTGCCTGGGGTGACAGGGGGTGTACCCAGGTGTCAGAGGGAGTAGCATGGGAGTGTCAGGGGTGTGCCTGGGGTGTCAGGTGTGCCTGGGGTGTCTGGAGGTGTGCCTGGGGTGTCTGGGGTGTGCCAGAATTATCTGAGGTGTGCCTGGAGGTCAGAGTTGTGCCTAGGTGTCAGGTGTGCCCAGGGTGTGAGTTGTACTGGGGTGCCAGAGGGTGTACGTGGGAGTATCAGTGTTGTATTTGGGAGTGTCAGAGGTGTGCCTTGGGTGTCACAGGGGTGTACCTGGGAGTGTATGGGGTGTGCCTCGGCGTGTCAAAGGTGTTCCAGGGGTGTCTGAGGTGTGCCTGGGGAGTGTGGTGTACCTGGGAGTGTCATTGGTGTACCTGGGGTGTCAGAGGTGTACCTGGAAGTGTCAGAGGTGTGCCTTGGAGTGTCAGAGGAGTGCCTGGGAGTGTCAGAGGGATTACCGAGAGTGTCAGGTGTGCCTGAGAGTGTCAGCTGTGTACCAGGGTGTCAGAGGGGTACACCTGGGGTGTCAGGTGTACCTGGGGTGTCAGGTGTGCCTGGGGTGTCAGAAGTGTAGCACAAGTGTCAGGTGTACCTAGGAGTGTCAGGGGTGTGCCTGGGAGTGTCAGAGGTGTCCTGGGGAATGTCAGAGGTGTGCACCTGGGGTGTCAGAGGTGTGCCTGGGGTGTGTGGGTGTGCGGAGTGTCAAGTGTACCTGGGAGTGTCAGGTGTACCTGGGGTGTAGAGGTGTGCCTGGGAGTGTCTGGTGTACCTGGGAGTGTCAGGGTGTGCCAGAGGTGTCAGAGGTACTTACCAGGGTGTCTTGGGTGTGCCTGGCGGTGTGGGGTGTGTGCCTGGGGTGTCAGGAGTGCCTGGGGAGTGTCAGGTGTACTAGGGTGTTAAGTGCCTGGGAGTATCTCAGGTGTGCAAGTGTCAGAGGTGCCTGGAGTGTCAGGAGGTGTGCCTTAGGTGTCAGGGGTGCCTGGGGAGTGTGGGTGTGCCTGGGGTGTGAAGAGGTGTGCCTGGGCGTGTCGGGAGTGCCTGGTGTCGAGGTGTGCCTGGGGTGGCAGGGGTGTGCCACGGGTGTCAGGTGCCTGGGGTGTCGGGTGTGCCTGGGGTGTGGAGGTGGCAGAGAGTGTGTGAGGGGGTGCCTGGGGTGTGCAGGTGTGCCGGGGTATCTGGGGTGTGCCTGGGAGGTGGGTTGTACCTGGGGAGTGTCAGAGGTGTGCATAGGTGCTGGGGAGTTGTACCAAGTGCAGAGGTGTTCCTTGAGTGGTCAGTGTTGTACCTGGATGTCAGAGTGTGCCTGGGAGTGTCTGGTGTGCCCAGGGGTGCATGGGGTGTGCTTGGGCGTGTCAAGGTGTGCAGGGGTGGCATCTGGGTGTCCAGGGGTGTCAAGGTGTGCCTGGGGTGTCGTTGGTGTGCCTGGGGTGTCAGGTGTGCCTGGAGTGTCATAGGTGTGCCTGGAGTGTCAGAGGTGTGCCTGGGGTGTCAGAGGGGTGTGCACAGTGTCAGGAGGTGTACCTGGGGTGTGAGAGGTGTGCCTGGGTGTCTGGAGGTGCAGTGTCAGGTGTGCCTGAGGGTGTATCAGGGTGTGCCTGCTGGGGAGTGTCAGGGATGTACAGGGGTGTCAGAAGGTACCTAGGTATCAGAGGTGTGCCTGGGGTGTCAGAGGTGTGCAGGGGTGTGGGGTGTACCTGGGTGTGTGGGGTGTGGCAGGGTGTCAGAGGAGTACCTGGGGTGTCCAGAGACATGCCTGGGAGTGTCAGGAGGTGCAAGCCTGGGGTGTCAGTGTGCCTAAGTGTAGGTGTGCCTGGGGTGTCAGAGGTGTAACTGGGAGTGTGGAGGTGTGCCTGGGGTGTCAGGTGTGCCTGGGGCCTCTGGGGTGTGCCTGGGAATGTCAGGTGTGCCTTGGGTGTCAGGGTGTACCTAGGTTGTTGAGGTGTGCCTGGAGAGTCAGAGGTGTGCATGGGGTGTCAGATGTACCTGGGGTGTGAGAGTGTGCCTGGGGTGTGGGGTGTGCCTGGGGTGTCAGGGGTGTGCCCCCCAGGTGTGGGGTGCCAGAGATTATCGGAACTGACTGGGGTGTCAAGGTGTGCCTGGGTGTCAGAGGTGTGCCTGAGAGTGTTGGGGTGTGCCCAAGTGTGGGGAGGTGTGCCTGGGGTGTCAGAGTGTACCAGGTGTTAAAGGTGTGCCTGGCGTGTCAGGGTGCCATGCCAAATGGAGTGTCCAGATGTGGGGAGTGTCCAGGGTGTACCTGGGAGTGTCAGGGGTGTGCAGAGGTGTGGGAGTGCCTGGGAGTGTCTTGGTGTGCTGGGAATGTCGGAGATGTGCCACCAGGTGTCAGAAGGTGTACCTGGGGAGTGTGAGGTGTGCCTGGGGTGTCAGAGGAGTACCTGGGGTGTCGGAGTTGCTAGGGTGTGAAAGGTGCCTGGGCGTGTCGGAGGTGTGCACTGGGGTGTCAGAGGTGTGCCTGGGGTGACTGGGGTGTACTAGGAATGTCGAGAGAGTACCTGGAAGTGTCAGGGGTGCTGCCGGAGTATCAGAAGATTGCCGGTGTCAGTGTTGTACCTGGGAGTGTCAGGGTGTGCCTGGGGAGTGTCTGCGGTGTGCGAGTGTATGGGGTGTACTGGGCGTGTCAAAGGTGTGCCAGGGGTGTCAGGTGTACCTGGGGTGTCAAGGGTGCTGGGGTGGTGTGCAAGGGGTGTCCAGAGGTGTACCTGGAAGTGTCATGGGTGTGCCTGGAAGTGTCAGAGGTGTGCCTGGGGTGTCCAGGGTGTGCCTGGGTGTGGGTGTACCTGGAGTGTGGGGAGTGTGCCTGGGGTCTGGGGTGTGCCATGGGTGTCAGTGGAGGTGGGGTGTCAGGGTTGCCTGGGGTGTCTGGGGTGTGTGGGGAGTGTCAAGGGTGTGCAGAGTGTCAGAGGTACTGGGAGGTCAGAGGTGTACCTGGGAGAGTCAGGAGGTGTGCCTGGGGATGTCAGAGGTGCCTAGGGTGTATGGGTGTGCCTGGGGTGTCAGAGGTGTGACTAGGGTGTCAGAGGTGTACTGGGGTGTGGAGGTGCCTGCGGGGTGTGGGGTGTGCCTGGGGAATGTCAGAGGTGTGCCTTGGAGTGTCAGAGGTGTGCCTGGGTGTATGGGGTGCCTGGGAGAGTCAGAGTGTGCAAGTGTCAGGTGTGCCTAGGGTGTGAGTGTGCAGAGGTGTCAGGGGTGTGCACCAGGTGTCAGGGGTGTACCAGAGGTGTCAGAGGTGCTGGGGTGTCAGGTGTGCCTGGGTGTCGGATGCCCAGGTGTCAGAGTGTGCCTGGGGTGTGTGGGGTGTGCCTGGGGTGTGTGGGGTGTGCCTGGGAGTGTCAGAGGAGTACCTGGGAGTGTCGGGTGTGCCTAGGGTGTAAAGTGTGCCTGGGCGTGTCAGGAGGTGTGCCTGGGGTGAGTACAGAGTGTCAGAGGGTGTGCCTGGGAGTGTCAGAGAGTACCTGGGAGTGTCGTAGGTGTACTAGGTGTGAAAGTGTGCCTGAGGCGTGTCGGAGTGTACCTGGGAGTGTCAGGGTGTGCCTGGGAGTGAGCAGGGTGTACCACAGGTCATCGAGGAGTGCCATAAGTGTCAGAGGTGTGCCTGGGGTGTCAGGGTGTGCCTGGGAGTGTCAGAGGTGTGCCTGGGGTGTCTGAGGTGTGCCTGGGGTGTATGGGGTGTGCCTGGAGGGTCCAGAGTGTGCCACCAAGTGTCAGAGGTGTGGGTGCCAGAGCTGTGCCTGGGGTGCCAGAGGTGTACCTGGGGAGTGTCAGTGTTGTACCTGGGACTGTCAGAGGTGTGCCTGGGGTGTCTGAGGTGTACCTGGGGTGTATGGGGTGTGCCTGGGCGTGTCAGCAAGGGAGTGTCTGAGTGTACCTGGGGTGTCAAGGTGTACCTGGGGTGTCATTGGTGTGCCTGGGGTGTCAGAGGTGCCTGGGGAGTGTCTTGGGTGTGCCTGGGATGTTGGAGATGTGCCTGGAAGTGTTGTGTGCATGGGGAATTCAGAGGTGTGCATGGGAGTGTCAGAGGAGTGCCTGGGGTGTCGGAGGTGTGCCTGGGTGTGGTGCACCTGGGCATGTGGACGTGGCTACATGGGAGTGTCAGAGGTGTGCCTGGGAGTGACAGAAGTGTACCATGGAGTGTCAGAGGAGTACATGGGAGTGTCAGGGGTGTGCCTGGGGAGTGTCGGAGGTGTACCTGGGAGTGTCTGAGGGTGTGCCTGGGGTATCTGGGGTGGCACCTGAATTATCAGGGGCTTAGATTGTCAGATGGCCTGGGGTGTCAGGCTGTCTGAGGGTGTCAGTGGTGTACCTGGGAGTGTCTGGGGTTTACCTGGGAGTGTCAGAGGTGTGCCTGGGGAGTGTCAGAGGTGTACCTGCAGAGTGTCAGAGGAGTACCTGGGGAGGTCAGAAGTGTTCTTCAGAATTGTCTGAGGTGTGCCTGGGAGTGTCTGGGTGCCTGGGAGGTTCAAGTAGCCTGGGAGTCAGAGGTGTGCTGGTGCCAGAGGTGTGCCTAGGGGTGCAGAGGTGCCTGGAGTGTCAATTTGTGCCTGGGGTGTCCAGAGGTGTACCTGGGGTGCTGGGGTGTGCCTGGGTGTGTGGGGTGTGCCTGGGCGTGTCAAGGTGTGCCTGGAAGTGTCAGGGGTGTGTCTGGGGTGTCTGGGGTGTGCCTGGGGTGTCAGGGGTGTGCCTGGGAGTGTCAGGGTGTACCTGGAGTGTCTGGTGGAGTGACTGAGGTGTGCCTGGGGTGTCAGATGTGGACCTGGGGTGTCAGGGTGTGCCTGGGTGTGTCAGTGGTGTGCCTGGGGAGTGTGCAAAGGGTGTGCCTGGGGTGTCTGAGAATTGACACCTGGGGTGTCAGATATGGACAGGAGTGTCAGAAGGTGTGCCTGGGAATGTCAGTGGTGTGCCTGGGGTGTCTGGAGTGCCTGGGGTGTGAGGTGTGCAGGTGGTGAGTGTGCCTAGGGTCTCAAGGGTGCCTGGGATGTGTGAGGTGTGCCTGGAGTGTCAGGAGGTGGCAGGGGTGTCAGAGGTGTGCCTGGGTGTCAGGGAACCTGGGGTGTCAGAGTGTGCCTGGGGTGTCTGATGCCTGGGGAGAGTTAGAGGTGTAAAGGAGTGTCAGAGGGTACTGGGTGTGTCAGGGGGTACCTGGGGTGTCGGAGGTCTCAGAGGTGTACCTGGAGTGCCTGAGTGTGCCTGCAAGTGTCATAGGAATACAGGGTATGTCAGAGGTGTGCCTGGGAGTGTCAGGGTGTTCTGGGATGTCAGGGTGTACAAGAATTTCAAGGTGCCTGGGGTGTTAGGGTGTACCAGGGTGTCAGAGGTGCAGGAGTGTCAGTGGGTGTGCCTGGGGTGTCAGAGTGTGCCTAAGAGTGTCTGGGGTCCTGGAGAGTGTTTGAGAGTGTGACACAGAGTGTTTGAGTGTAACTGGGAGTCTCAGGTGTGCACCGGAGAGTCTGGTGTAAGTGCGAGTGGAGTGTACCTGGGAGTGTCAGAGGTGTGCCTGGGGAGCGTCTGAGGTGTGCAAGTGTTGAGAGTGTAACTGGGGTGTCAGGTGTGCCAGGGTGTCAGAGGAGTACCTGGGAGCATCAAAGGTGTACCTGGGGTGTCAGAGTGCACAATCGGAGGTGTGCCTGGGGTGTGTATGAAGTGTGCCTGGCAGAAGTCAGAGTGTACCTGGCATGTCAGAGGTGTGCCTGGGAGTGTCAAGGTGTACCAGGGGTGTCAGAGGAACCAAGGTGTCCAGGTGTTCATGGGAGTGTCATTGGTGTACCTGGGGAGTGTCAGAGGTGTGCCTGGGTGTCATAGAGTGTGCCTGGAAGTGTCAGGGTGTGCACCTGGGATGTCAGGTGTACCTGGGTGTCAGGTGTGCCTAGGTGTGAAGTGTGCCTGGGGGGTGTCTGGTGTGCCATGGGTGTCAGAGTGTGCCTGGGGTGTCAGAGGTTTGCCTGGGGTGTCTGGGTGTGCAGGGGAGTGTGGGGTGCCAGGGAGTGTCAGAGGGTGCCTGGGGTGCCAAGAGTGCACCTGGGGTGTCGGAGGTGTGCCTGGGGTGTCAGGAGGTGTGCCCAAGTGTATGAGGTGTGCCTGGGGTGTCAGAGGTGTGACTAGGAGTGTCAGAGGTGTGCCTGGGGTGTCAGAGTTGCTTATGGGTGTCTGGTGTGCCAGGAATGTCAGAGGTGTGCCTTGGAGTGTCAGAGGTGTGCCTGGGTGTATGAGGTGTGCCTGGAGTCAGAGGTGTACCTGGGAGTGTCGTGTCAGAGATGCCTGGGTGTGTCTTAAGAGTGTGCCTGGGGTGTCGGAGGATGTACCTGGGGTGTCAGACGTGTACATGGGAGTGTGTGGGGGTGGACCTGGGAGTGTCAGAGGAGTACCTGGTAGTGTCGGAGGTGTACTAGGAGTGAAAACTGTACTGGGCATGTCAGGTGTCCTGGGGAGTGTCAAGGTACCTGGGGAGTGTCAGAGGTGTACCAAGTGTCTATGCCTGGGCGTGTCAAGGTGTGCCTGGAGGTGTGGAGGTGTGTCGGAGTGTCTGAGGTGTGCCTGGGGTGTCAGGGGTGTACCTGGGAGTGTCAAGGTGTGCCTGGAAGTGTCCTGAGTGTCAGTGGAGTGACTGGGGTGTACCTGGGAGTGTCAGATGTGGACCTGGGGAGTGTCAGAGGTGTGCCTGGGTGTGTCAGTGGTGTGCCTGGGGGTCTGGGGGTGTGCCTGGGGTGTCTGAGGTGTGCCTGGGGTGTCAGTTGTGGACCTGGGGTGTGGGGGTGTGCCTTGGAATGTCAGTGGTGTGCCTGGAGTGTCTGGGGTGTGCCTGGGGTGTCTGAGGTGCCTGGGGTGTAGAAGTGTGCCTGGGGTGTCAAGGTGTACCTGGGGTGTGTGGGGTGTGCCTGGGGTGTCAGTGTACCTGGGGAATCAGGTGTACCTGGGAGTGTCAGAGGTGTACCTGGGAGTATCAGAGGTATCTGGGAGTGTCAGGGGTGTACCTGGGAGGTCAGAGGTGTAACTGAGAGTGTCGGAGGAGCAACTGGAGTGCAGGAGTGTAACTGGGAGTATCAGAGGTGTACCTGGGAGTGCTGGGTGGTGTACCTGGGAGTGTCAGAGGTGTACCTGGGAGTGTCAGAGGTGTACCTGGGAGGTCAGAGGTGTTCCTGAGAGTGTCAGAGGTACCTGGGAGTATCAGAGGTGTACCTGGGAGGTTGTACCTGGGAGTCAGAGGTGTAACTGGGAGTGTCAGGGGTGTACCTGGGAGTGTCGGAGGTGTACCTGGGAGTGTCAGGCATACCTGGGAGCATCAGAGGTGTACCTGGGAGTGTCAGGGTGTACCTGGTGTGTCAGAGGTGTTCCTGGGAGTGTCAGAGGTGTACCTGGGAGTGTCAGGAGGTGTACCTGGGAGGTCAGAGGTGTACCTGGGAGTGTCAGAGAGTACCTGGGAGTGTCAGAGGTGTACCTGGGAGAGTCTGGGGTGTACCTGGGAGTGTCAGGAGGTGTACCTGGGAGTGTCAGGGGTGTACCTGGGAGTGTCAGGTGTACCTGGGAGTGTCTGAGGTACCTGGGAGTGTCAGAGGAGTACCTGGGAATGTCAGAGGTGTATTGGAGTGCTCGAAATGTACCTGGGAGTGTCAGAGGTGTACCTGGGAGTGTAGAGGTGTACCTGGGAGTGGCAGAGGGTGTTGGGAGTGTCAGAGATGTACCTGGGAGTGTCTGGAGGTGTACCTGGGAGTGTCTGAGGTGTACCTGGGAGTGTCTGAGGTACCTGGGAGGCCTGGAGGTAAAGGGAGTGTCAGAGGTGTACCTGGGAGTATCAGAGGTGTACCAGGAGGCCGGGGCTACCCTGGGAGTGTCTGAGGTGTACCTGGGAGGCTGGGTGAGTACCTGGGAGTGTCAAGTGTACCTGGGAGTATCAGAGGTGTGCCTGGGAATATTGGAGGTGACCTGGAGTGTCAGAGGTACCTGGGAGTGCCTGGAGGTACCTGAAGTGTCACAGGTACCTGGAGTGTCGAGAGGTGTACCTGCCAATGTCAGAGGTGTACCTGGAGGTGTCAGAGGTGTACCTGGGAATGTCAGAGGTGTACCTGGGAGTGTCGGAGGTGTACCTGGGAGGTCAGAGGTGTACCAGGGAATGTCAGGGAGTACCTGGGAGGTCAGAGAGCCCTGGGAGTGCCAGAGGTGTACCTGGGAGTGTCAGAGGTACCTGGGAGAGCCAGAGGTGTACCTGGGAGTGACAGAGGTGTACCTGGGAGAGTCAGAGGTGTACCTGGGAGGCCAGAGGTGTACCTGGGAGTGTCAGGTGTACCTGGGAGTGTCTGAGGTGTACCTGGGAGGCCGGATGTGTGGGAGTGTCAGGGGTGTAGCAGGGAGTGTTAGGAGGTGTAAACTGTTAGTGTCAGAGGTGTACCTGGGAGTGTCAAAGGAGTACCTGGGAGTGTCAGAGGTGTACCTGGTAGTGTGAGTGGTGTACCTGGGAGTGTCACAGGTGTACCCAGTGTGGAGTGGTGTACCTGGGAGGTCAGAGGCACTGCAGTGTGAGTGGTGTACCTGGGAGGTCAGAGGTGTACCTGGGAGCACAGGTGTACCTGGGAGTGTGAGAGGTGTACCTGGGAGGTCAGGAGGTACCTGGGAGTGTCAGGGGTGTACCTGGGAGTGTCAGAGGTGTACCTGGGAGTGTCTGAGGTACCTGGGAGTGGCTGGAGGTGTACCTGGGAGTGTCAGAGAGAACCAGGGAGGGAAGAGGTTGAAGCTGGGAGAGTCAGAGGTGTAGCTGGGAGTGTCAGAGGTGTACCAGGGGTGTGCGGGAGGTGTACCTGGGAGTGTCAGAGGTGTACCAGGGAGCAGTTGGGAGAGCCTGGGAGGAAGGTACCCAGAGGAAGCCGGATGTACCTGGGAGTATCAGAGGTGCACCTGGGACTATCGGAGGTGTACCTGGGGGTATCGGAGGTACCTGGGAGTGTCAGAAGTGTACCTGGGACTATCGGAAGACCTGGGGGTATCGTAGGTGTACCTGGGAGTGTCAGAGGTGTACCTGGGAGTATCAGAGGTATCTGGGAGTGTCAGGGGTGTACCTGGGAGTGTCAGGAGGCCTGGGAGTGTCAGAGGTACCTGGGAGGTGGGAGGTGTTCCTGGAGAGTGTCAGTGGAGTACCTGGGAGTGTCAGTGTACCTGGGAGTATCGGAGGTGTGCCTGGGAATATTGGAGGTGTACCTGGGAGTGCCAGAGGTGACCTGGGAGTGTCGGAGGTGTACCTGGAAGTGTCACAGGTGTACCTGGGAGGTCAGAGAGGTGTACCTGCCAATGTCAGAGGTGTACCTGAGGTGTCAGAGGTGTACCTGGGAATGTCAGAGGTACCTGGAGTGTCGGAGGTGTACCTGGGAGTGTCAGAGGTGTACCAGGGAATGTCAGTGGAGCACCTGGGAGTGTCAGAGGAGTTCCTGGGAGGCCGGAGGTGTACCTGGGAGTGTCAGAGGTGTATCTGGGAGGTCAGGTGTACCTGGGAGTGTCAGAGGTGTACCTGGGAGTGTCAGAGGTGTACCTGGGAGTGTCAGGTGTTCCTGAGAGTATCAGAGGTGTACCTGGGAGTATCATAGGTGAACCTGGGAGCCAGGTGTACCTGGGAGTGCTGGGGTAACTGGAGTGTCAGGGGTGTAACTGGGAGCCGGAGGTGTACCTGGGAGTGTCAGAGGCATACCTGGGAGTATCAGAGGTACCTGGGATTGTCAGAGGTACCTGGGTGTGTCAGAGGTGTCCTGAGAGTGTCAGTACCTGGGATTGTCAGAGGTGTACCTAGGGAGTGTCAGAGGTGTACCTGGGAGGTCAGAGGAGTACCTGGAGTGTCAGAGGTGTACCTGGGAGTGTCTGGAGGTACCTGGAGGCCAGAGGTGTACCTGGGAGTGTCAGGGGTGTACCTGGGAGTGTCAGGGTGTACCTGGGAGTGTCTGAGGTGTACCTGGGAGGTGTCAGAGGAGTACCTGGGAATGTCAGAGGTGTATCTGGGAGTGTCTGGAAATGTACCTGGGAGTGTCAGGAGGTTTACCTGGGAGTCAGAGGTGGGAGGGCAGAGGTGTACCAGGAGTGTCAGAGAGTACCTGGGAGGTCAAGTGGTGTACCTGGGAGTGTCGGAGTGTACCTGGGAGTATCAGAGGTGCATGTGGGATTATCGGAGGTACCTGGGGTATCGGGAGGTGTACCTGGGAGTGTCAGAAGTGTACCTGGGATCATCGGAGGTGTACCTGGGGGTATCGAGGTGTACCTGGGAGGCCGTACCTGGGAGTATCAGAGGTGTATCTGGAGTGTCAGGGGTGTACCTGGGAGTGTCAGAGGTGTACCTGGGAGTGTCAGAGGTGTACCTGGGAGTGTCAGAGGTGTACCTGGAGAGGCCGAGGTACCTGGGAGGTCATAGGTGTATCTGGGAGTGTCAGGGTACCTGGGAGTGTCAGGGGTGTAACTGGGAGGCCGGGGTGTAACTGGGAGTGTCGGAGGTGTACCTAGTGTCAGAGGTATACCTGGAGTATCAGAGGTTACCTGGGATTGTCAGTGTACCTGGTGTCAGAGGTGTGTTCCTGAGAGTGTCAGAGGTGTAACCTGGGATTGTCAGAGGTGTACCTAGGAGTGTCAGATGTACCTGGGAGTGTCAGAGGAGACCTGGGAGTGTCAGAGGTGTACCTGGGAGGTCTGGGGTGTACCTGGGAGCAGAGGTGACCTGGGAGTGTCAGGTGTACCTGGGAGTGTCAGGGGTGTACCTGGAGTGTCTGAGGTGTACCTGGGAGGTGTCAGAGATACCTGAATGTCAGAGGTATCTGGGAGTGTCTGAAATGTACCTGGGAGTGTCAGAGGTTTACCTGGGAGTGTCAGAGTACCTGGGAGTGGCAGAGGTGTACCTGGGAGTGTCAGAGATGTACCTGGGAGTGTCTGAGGTGTACCTGGGAGTGTCTGAGGTTTACCTGGGAGTGTCTGAGGTGTACCTGGGAGTGTCTGAGGTATGTGGGAGTGTCAGAGGTGTACCTGGGAGTATCAGAGGTGTACCAGGAGTGTCAGTGGACCACCTGGGAGGTCTGAGGTACCTGGGAGTGTCAGAGGTGTACCTGGGAGTGTCTGAGGTACCTGGGAGTGTTAGTGGAGTACCTGGAGTGTCAAAAGTGTACCTGGGAGTATCGGAGGTGTGCTCGGGAATATTGGAGGTGTACCTGGGAGTGCCAGAGGTGTACCTGGGAGTGTCGGAGGTGTACCTGGAAGTGTCACAGGTGTACCTGGGAGTGTCAGAGGTGTACCTGCCAATGTCAGAGGTGTACCTGGGAGTGTCGGAGGTGTACCTGGGAGTGTCAGAGGTGTACCAGGGAATGTCAGTGGAGTACCTGGGAGTGTCAGAGGAGTTCCTGGGAGTGTTAGAGGTGTACCTGGGAGTGTCAGAGGTGACCTGGGAGGTCAGAGGTGTACCTGGGGTGACAGAGGTGTACTTGGGAGAGTCAGAGGTGTACCTGGGAGTGTCAGAGGTGTACCTGGGAGTGTCAGCGGTACCTGGGAGTGTCAGCGGTACCTGGGAGTGTCGGATGTGTACCTGGGAGTGTCAGGGTGTAGCAGGGAGTGTTAGAGGTGTACCAAGAGTCAGAGGTGTACCTGGGAGGTCAAAGGAGTACCTGGGAGGTCAGAGGTGTACCTGGTAGTGTGAGTGGTGTACCTGGGAGTGTCACAGGTGTACATGGTAGTGTGAGTGGTGTACCTGGGAGTGTCAGAGGTGTACCAGGTAGTGTGAGTGGTTTACCTGGGAGTGTGAGTGGTTTACCTGGGAGTGTCAGAGGTGTACCTGGGAGTGTCACGGGTGTACCTGGGAGTGTCAGAGGTGTACCTGGGAGTGTCTGAGGTGTATCTGGGAGTGTCTGAGGTGTATCTGGGAGGTCAGAGGAGAACCAGGAGGTAAGAAGGTACCTGGCAGTGTCAGAGGTGTACCAGTTAGTGTCAGAGGTGTACCTGGGAGTGTCAGAGGTGTACCAGGAGTCGAGGAGCACGTGGGAGGTCAGCGGTGTACCTGGAGTGTCGGATGTACCTGGGAGTATCAGAGGTGTACCAGGGAGGTTAGAGGTGTACCTGGGAGTGTCAGAGGTACCTGGGACTATTGAGGTGTACCTGGGTGTATCGGAGGTGTACCTGGGAGGCTGCCAGTACCTGGGAGCATCAGAGGTGTATCTGGGAGTGTCAGGGGTGTACCTGGGAGGTGTCAGGGGTGTAACTGAGGTCGGAGCTGAAACTGGAGTGTCAGAGGTGTAACTGGGAGCATCAGAGGTACCTGGGAGGTCAATGGTGTACCTGGTAGTGTCAGAGGTGTAACTGGGAGATCAGAGGTGTACCAGGAGTGTCAGTGACTACCTGGGAGTGTCTGAGGTGTACCTGGGAGGTCAGAGGTGTACCTGGGAGTGGCAGAGGTGTACCTTGGAGCGTCAGAGATGTACCTGGGAGTCTGAGGTGTACCTGGGAGTGTCTGAGGTGTACCTGGGAGTTTGAGGTACCTTGAGTGTCAGGGTGTACATGGGAATGTCAGGGTGTACATGGGAGGTCTGAGGTGTACCTGGGAGTGTCAGATGTACCTGGGAGTGTCAGAGGTGTACCTGGGAGGCAGAGGTGTACCTGGGAGTGTCAGAGATGTACCTGGGAGTGTCAGAGAAATACCAGGGACTGTAACAGGAGTACCTAGGGACAGAGTGTACCTGGGAGTGTGACAGGTGTACCTGGGAGTGTCTGAGGTGTACCTGGGAGGTCAGAGGTGTATCTGGGAGTGAGAGTGTACCTGGGAGTGTTTGAGGTGTACCTGAGGTCAGATGTACCTGAGTATGAGAGATGTACCTGGGAGTGTCAGGGTGTACCTGGGAGGTCAGAGGTGTACCTGGGAGGCAGAGGGGTACCTGGGAGTGTCTGAGGTGTACCTGGGAGTGTCTGAGGTGTACCTGGGAGTGTCAGAGGTGTACCAGGAGTGTCAGTGAGTACGGTGCCTGGCAGTGTCAGAATACTTGGGGACTGTAACAGGGTGCCTGGGGTGACAGGGGTGTGCCTGGGAGTGCGACAGGTGTGCCTGGGGAGTGTCTGAGGTGTGCCTGGGGTGATGGGGGTGTGTCTGGGGTGAGGTGTACCAGGGTGTTTGAGGTGTGCCTGGAAGTGTCAGAGATGTGCCTGGGGTATGAGAGATGTGCCTGTGAGTGTCAGAATTGTGCCTGGGGTGTCAGAGTGTGAACTGGTGGGTCAGGAGGTGTGAAGTGGGAGTGTCATGGGCCTTAGGTGTCAGATGTGTGTGCCTGGGGTGTCAGAGATGTGCTTGGGAGTGTCAGGAGGTACCTGGGGTGTCAGAGGAGTACCAAGTGTCAGCAGTGTGCCTGGGAGTGTCAGGGTGTGCCTGGGGAGTGTGGAGGTGTACCTGGGGAGTGTCGGAGGAGTGTGCCTGGGAGTGTCGGATGTGTGCCTGGGGAGTGTTGGGGGTGTGCCAGGGGAGTGTTAAAGTTGTGCCTGGAAGTGTCAGAGGTATGCCTGGGGTGTCTGAGGTGTGCCTGGGGAATGTATGAGGTGTGCCTGGAAGTTTCAGAGGAGTACCTGGGGCGTCAAGGAGTGCCTGGGGTGTCAGAGGTGTGCACAGTGGTGTCAGTGGTGTGCCTGGGAGTGTCATTGGTGTGCCTGGGATTGTCAAAAGGTAGACCTGGGTATCAGAGGTGTACCTGGGGAGTGTCAGGGGTGTGCACCAAGTGTCAGGGGGTGTGGGGAGTGTCGGAGGTGTAACTGGAGTGTCAGATGTGTGCCTGGGAGTGTCAGATGTGTGTACACCAGGGTGTTAAGCTGTGCCAGGGAGTGTCAGAGGAGTACCTGGGAGTGTCAGTACCTGGGGTGTCAGGGGCGTGCCTGGGAGTGTCAGGGGTGTGCCTGGGGAGTGTGGAGGTGTGCCTGGGGAGTGTCTGAGGGTGTGCCTGGGGAGTGTCTGAGGTGTGCTGGGAGTGTCAGAGGTGTGCCAGGGGTGTCAGAGGTGCCTGGGGTGTCAGAGGTGTACCAGGGGTGTCAGAGGAGTACCTGGGGTGTCAGCGGTGTACCTGGGAGTGTCGGACCCAATGCGTGGGAGTATCAGAGTGTGCCTGGGACTGTCGGGAGGTGTACCTGGGGGTATCGGAGTGTACTTAGGTGTCAGAATTATACTGTGTGGACTATCAGGGGTGTACCTGGGGGGTATCGGATGTGTGCCTGGGAGTGTCAGAGGTGTGCCTGGGGAGTGTCAATGGTGGCACCTGGGAGTGTCAGAGGGTGTGCCTGGGAGTGTCAGGGGGGTGTGCCATGGAGTGTCGGTGGAGTGCCTGGGGAGTGTAAGTGGAGTACCTGGGAGTGTCAGAGTGAACCTGGGGTGTCAGGGGTGTGTCTGGGGTGTGCAAGTGTCAGGGTGTGCCTGGGAGTGTCAGGGGTTTACCAGGAGTGTCGGTGGAGTGCAGGTGTCAGGAGGTGTACCTGGGGGAGTGTCAGGGGTGTACCTGAGTGTCAGGTGTAACTGGGAGGTCAGGTGAAACTGGAGTGTCGGAGGTGTACCTGGAGTGCAGAGGCATACCTGGGAGTATCAGAGGTGTACCTGGGATTGTCAGAGGTGTACCTGGGAGTGTCAGAGGTGTTCCTGCGAGTGTCAGAGGTACCTGGGACTGTCAGAGGTGTACCTAGGAGTGCCAGATGTGTACCTGGGAGTGCTGAGGAGACCGGAGGCTGAGGTGTACCTGGGAGGTCTGGGGTGTACCTGGGAGTGTCAGAGGTGTACCTGGGAGTGTCAGGGGTGTACCTGGGAGTGTCAGGGGTACCTGGGAGTGTCTGAGGTGTACATGGAGGTGTCAGAGGAGAACCTGGGAATGTCAGAGGTGTATCTGGGAGTGTCTGAAATGTACCTGGGAGAGTCAGAGGTTACCAGAGACAGAGGTGTACCTGAGTGGCAGAGGTGCACCTGGTGTCAGAGATGTACCTGGGAGTAAGAGATACTGGGAGGCCTAGGTGTACCTGCTGGCAGTGTCAGAGAAACACCTGGGACTGTAACAGGAGTACCTGGGAGTGACAGAGGTGTACCTGGGAGGTGACAGGTGTACCTGGAGTGTCTGAGGTGTACCTGGGAGGATAGAGGTGTATCTGGAGGTGTACCTGGAGTGTTTGAGGTGTACCTGAAGTGCCAGAGATGTACCTGGGAGTAGTGAGAGATGTACCTGGGAGGTTGGTGTACCTGGGAGGTCAGGTGTAACTGGGAGGGTCGGAGGTGTAAGTGGAGGTCAGAGGCGTACCTGAGTGCCGATGTGTACCTGGGAGGTCAGAGATGTACTTGGGAGTGTCAGAGGAGCACCTGAGTGTCAGAGGAGTACCTGGGAGTGTCAGAGGTGTACCTGGGAGTGTCAGAGGTATACGGGAGTATTGGAGGTGTACCTGGGAGTGTCGGAGGTGTACCTGGGAGTGTCGGATGTACCTGGAGTGTTAGAGGTGTACCAGGAGTGTTAAAGTTGTACCTGGAAGTGTCAGAGGTATACCTGGGAGTGTCTGATGAACCTGGGAGGTATGAGGTGTACCACCCGGAAGTTTGCAGGAGGAGTACCTGGGAGCGTCAGCCGAGTACCTGGGAGTGCCGATGTACCTGATAGTGTCAGTGGTGTACCTGGGAATGTCATTGTGTACCTGATTGTCAACAGAACCTGCAGGTGTCAGAGGTGCGTACCTGGGAGGTCAGGGGTGTACCTGGGAGTGTCAGGGGTGTAACTGGGAGTGCTCGGAGGTGTAACTGGGAGTGTCAGATGTACCTGGAGTGTCAGATGTGTACCTGGGAGTGTTAAAGCTGTACCCGGAGTGTCAGAGGAGTACCTGGGAGTGTCAGAGGAGCACCTGGGAGGTTAGCGTACCTGGGAGTGTCAGGGGTGTACCTGGGAGTGTCAGAGGTGTACCTGGAGTGCCCTGAGGTGTACCTGGGAGTGTCTGAGGTGCACCTGAGTGTCAGAAAATTAGGGAGTGTCAGAGGTGTACCTGGGAGTGTCAGAGGTGTACCAGGAGTGTCAGAGGAGTACCTGAGGTCAGCGGTGTACCTGGAGTGTCGGATGTGTACGTGGAGCATCAGGAGGTGTGCCTGGGGACTGCTCTTGAGGTAAATTGGGGTATCGGAGGTGTACCTGAGTGTCAGACCAGGCCTGGGACTATCAGAGGTGTAACTGGGGGTATCGGATGTGTACCTGGGAGGTCAGAGGTGTACCTGGGAGTGTCAATGGTGTACCTGGGAGCGTCAGAGGTGTACCTGGAGTGTCAGGTGTACCATGGAGCGTCAGTGGAGTACCTGAGTGTAAGTGGAGTACCTTGAAGTGCTGAGGAACCTGGAGTGTCAGGGGGTGTAATGGGGAGTGTCTGAGGTGTACCTGGAGTGTCAGAGGTGTACCTGGAGTGTCAGGGGTTTACCAGGAGGTCATCAGTGGAGCACCTGGAGTGTCGGAGGTACCCAGCATCATAGGTGTATCTGGAGGTCAGTACCTGGAGCATCAGGTGTAACTGGGATGTCAGGGTGTAACTGGAGTGTCGGAGGTGTACCTGGGAGTGCTTTCAGAGGCATAATCTGGGAGCACTGAGGTGTACCTGGATTGTCAGAGGTGTACCTGGGAGGTCAGAGGTGTTCCTGCGAGTGTCAGAGGTGTACCTGATTGTCAGAGTGTACCTAGGGAGGTCAGATGTACCTGAGTCAGAGGAGCACCTGGGAGTGTCAGAGGTGTACCTGGAGTGTCTGGGGTGTACCTGGGAGTGTCAGAAAATTTGGGAGTGTCAGGGTGTACCTGGGAGGTCAGGGGTGTACCTGGGAGTGTCTGAGGTGTGCAAGCATGGAGGTGTCAGAGGAGTACCTGAATGTCAGAGGTGTCTGAGTGTCTGAAACAAAATCTGGGAGTGTCAGAGGTTTACCTGGGAGGTCAGAGGTGTACCTGGAGTGGCAGAGGTGTACCTGGAGTGTCTGAGGTGTACCTGGGAGGCCTGAGGTGTACCTGAGTGTCTGAGGTTTACCTGGAGGTTGAGGTAAAATTTGAGTGAGTTTGAGGCAAAACTTGGGAGTGTCAGAGGTACCTGGGAGCATCAGAGGTGTACCAGGAGTGTCAGTGACCACCTGAGAGTGTCAGAGGGTACCTGGGAGTGGTGAGTGTACCTGGGAGTGTCAGAGATGTACCTGGAGTGTCTTGAGGAGTACCTGGAGTGTCTGAGGTGTACCTGTGAGTGTCTGAGGTGTACCTGAGAGTGCCCAGTGGAGTACCTGGGAATGCCGTGCGTACCTGGGGCACGGAGGTGTACCTGGAATGTCACAAGTGTACCTGGGAGGTCAGAGGTGTACCTGGCAAATGTCAGGTGCAACGGAGTGGGGTGCACTTGGGAATGTCAGGGTGTACCTGGGAGGTGTGGAGGTGTACCTGAGGGTCAGAAGCCTACCTGGGACTATCGGAGGAGTAACGGGGTGTATCGGAGGTGCAATCTGGGAGCGTCAGAGGTGTACCTGGAGCATCAGAGGTGTATCTGGGAGTGTCAGGGGTGTGTACCTGGGAGTGTCAGGGTGTAACTGGGAGTGCTGGAGGTGAAACTGGGAGTGTCAGAGGTGCAACTGGAGCATCAGAGATGGACCTGGGAGTGTCAGTGGTGTTCTTTGAGTGTCAGAGGTGTACCTGGGAGTATCATGGTGGCGTACCTGGAGTGTCAGCGTGGTGTACCTGGGAGTGTCAGAGGTGTACTCTGGCGTGTTGGGAGGTGTGCCTGAGGCAGAGGTACCTTGGGAGTGTCAGATGTACCTGGGAGTGTCTGAGGAGGCTCAGGAGTGTCTGAGGTGTACCTGAGGTCAATGAAAATCTGGGAGCATCAGAGGTGTACCAGGGAGTGTCAGTGACCACCTGGGGAGTGTCTGAGGTAAAATTTGGAGGTCAGAGGTGTACCTGGGAGTGGCAGAGGTGTACCTGGGAGCGTCAGAGATGTACCTGGAGTGTCTGAGGTGTACCTGGGAGTGTCTGAGGTGTACCAGGAGTCTGAGGTGTACCTGAGAGTGTCAGGAGTACCTGGAATGTCAAAATCTTGGAGTATCGGAGGTGTACCTGGGAATGTCAGAGGTGTACCTGGAGGTCAGGGTGCATATGGGAATGTCAGGGGTGTACCTGGGAGTGTCTGAGGTGTACCTGGGAGGGTCAGAGGAGTACCTGGGAATGTCAGAGGTGTATCTGGGAGTGTCTGAAATGTACCTGGGAGTGCTCAGATGTGTACCTGGGAGTGTCAGAGGTGTACCTGGGAGTGGCAGAGGTGTACCTGGGAGTGTCAGAGAAAATCTGAGTGTCAGAGAAACACTAGGGACTGTAACAGGAGTATCCGGGAGGATAGAGGTACCTGGGAGGACAGGTACCTGGGAGTGTCTGAGGTGTACCTGGGAGTGTTAGAGGTGTATCTGTATGTGAGGAGGTGTACCTGGGAGTGTTTGAGGTGTACCTGGAGTGTCAGAGATGTACCTGGGAGTATGAGAGATGTACCTGGGAGTGTCAGGGTGTACCTGGGGAGTGTCAGAGGTGTACCTGGAGGCAGAGGTGTACCTGGGAGTGTCTGAGGTGTACCTGGGAGTGTCTGAGGTGTACCTGGGAGTGTCAGAGGTGTACCTGGAGTGTCAGAGAGGTGTACCAGGGAGTGTCAGTGAGTACCTGGAGTGTCAGAGAAATACCAGGGACTGTAACAGAGCACCTGGGAGTGACAGAGGTGTACCTGGAGTGTGACAGGTACCTGGGAGTGTCCTGAGGTGCACCTGGGAGTGTTAGGAGGTATCTGGAGTGTGAGAGGTACCTGGGAGTGTTTGAGGTGTACCTGGGAGTGTCAGAGATGTACCTGGGAGTATGAGATGTACCTGGGAGTGTCAGGTACCTGGAGTGTCACAGATGTACTTGGGAGGTCAGAGGAGTACCTGGGAGGTCAGGAGGAGTACCTGGGAGTGTCAGCGGTGTACCTTGGGAGGCCGAAGGTGTACCTGGGAGTATTGATGTGCCCGGGAGGTCGGAGGTGTAACGGAAGCGTCGGATGTGTACCTGGGAGCGTTAGAGGTGTACCAGGAGTGTTAAAGTTGTACCTGGAAGTGTCAGAGGTGTACCTGGGAGTGTCTGAGGTTTACCTGGGAGTGTATGAGGTGTACCTGGAAGCTCAGAGGAGCACCTGGGAGCGTCAAAGGAGTACCTGGGAGGTCAGGAGGTGCACCTGATAGTGTCAGTGGTGTTCCTGGAGTGTCATTGGTGTACCTGGATTGTCAGCCAGAACTCCTGGAGGTGTCAGAGGTGTACCTGGGAGTGTCAGGGTGTACCTGGAGTGTCAGGGTGTAACTGGAAGCGTCGGAGGTGTAACTGGGAGTGTCACTGATGTACCTGGGAGTGTCAGATGTGTACCGGGAGTAAAAGAAAGCTGTACCCGGGAGTGTCAGAGGAGTACCCTGGGAGGTCAGGAGGAGTACCTGGGAGTGTCAGAGGAGTACCTGGGAGGTCAGGGCGCCCGGGGAGTGTCAGGGGTGTACCTGGAGTGTCAGGAGGTGTACCTGGGACTGTCTGAGGTGTACCTGGGAGTATCAGAGGTGCAAATTAGGAGGTCAGAGGTGTACCTGGGGAGTGTCAGAGGTGTACCAGGAGTGTCAGAGAGCACCTGGGAGTGCCGGGCGGTGTACCTGTGGAGTGCCTGATGTGTACGTGGGAGTTTCCAGAGGTGTACCTGGACTATCGGAGGTGTAACAACACCTGGGGGTATCGGAGGTGTACCTGGAGTGTCAGAATTGTACCTGGACTATCAGAGTGTGTACCTGGGGGTATCGGATGTACCTGGGAGGCCAGAGGTGTACCTGGGAGAAACAGAGGCACCTCGGAGTATCAGAGGTGTATCTGGGAGTGTCAGTGTACCTGGGAGTGTCAGGGGTAACCGAGAGGCGTCGAGGAGCAACTGGAGTGTCAGAGGTGTAACTGGGAGTATCAGAGGTGTAACGGAGTGTCAGTGGTGTACCTGGGAGTGTCAGAGGTGTACCTGGGAGTGTCAGAGGTGTTCTGAGTTTCACAGGTGTCTTTGAGAAGGTCAGAGGTGTACCTGGGAGGCTCAGAGGTGTACCTGGGAGGTCAGAGGTGTACCTGGGAGGCGTCAGAGGTATTACCTAGGGAGGTCGGAGGTGTACCATGGAGGTCAGAGGAGTACCTGGGAGGTCAGAGGTTTACCTTGAGGTCAGAAGTGTACCTGGAAGTGTCAGAGGTGTACCTGGGAATGTCAGGTGTGTACCTGGAGGCTGGGAGGCATGGGAGTGTCAGAGGTACCTGGGAGGCTCCGGAGGTGTACCTGGGAGTGTCAGAGGAGTACCTGGGAGGCTGGGAGGTGTACCAGGGAGTGTCAGAGGTGTACCTGAGTGCTAGAGGTGTACCTGAGAGGTCAGAGGTGTACTTGAGAGTGTCTGAGGTGTACCTGGGAGTGTCACAGGTGTACCTGGGAGGCCAGAGGTGAACCTGGGAGGTTCAGAGGTGTACCTGGGAGTATCAAAGGTGTACCTGGCAATATCAGGTGTAACTGGGAGGTCAGAGGTAACTGGGAGGCCGGAGGCACGAGGTCAGAGGTGTACCTGGGAGGTCAGACGGGTACCTGGGAGTGCCAAAGCTGTACCTGGGAGGTCAGAGGAGTACCTGGGAGTCAGAGGAGTACCTGGGAGTGTCAGGAGTGTACCTGGGAGGAAGCAAACCTGGGAGTGTCAGGAGAGTTGACCTGGGAGTGTCTGAGGTGCCTGGGAGTGGCTGAGGTACCTGGGAGGTCAGAGGAGAACCAGGGAGGCCAGAGGTGTAGCTGGGAGTGTCAGGAGGGTGTAGCTGGGAGGCTGGGAGGGGTGTACCAGGAGTGTCAGAGGTGTACCTGGGAGTGTCAGAGGTGTGTACCAGGAGGCCAGAGGAGTGGGCCTGGGAGTGTCAGAGGTTTAACTGGGAGTATCAGAGGTACCTGGGATGTCAGTGTGTGGGCCTGGGAGTGTCAGAGAGGTGCACCTGGGAGTGCCGGGGAGGTGTACCTGGGAGTGTCAGAGGTGCTCCTGGAGAGTGTCAGAGGTGTACCTGGGAGTATCAGAGGTGTACCTGGGAGGTTGGGTGGTGTACCTGGGAGTGTCAGGAGGTGTACCTGGGAGGTCAGGAGGTGTACCTGGGAGGCTTGAGGTGTTCCTGAGAGCACAGAGGTGCACCTGGAGGTCAGAGGTGTACCTGGGAGTGTCAGATGTGTACCTGGGGAGTGTTCATGCACTTGGGAGTGTCTGGAGGTGTACCCGGGAATGTCAGAGGAGTACCTGGGAGGCCAGAGGTACCTGGGAGTGTCTGGGGTGTACCTCAGAGGTCAGAGGTGCACGGGGAGGCTGGGAGTGTGTACCTGGGAATACTACAGGTGTACCTGGGAGGTCAGGGGGTGTAACTGGGAGGTCGGAGGTGTAACTGGGGAGTGTTGAGGTGTACCTGGGAGATTGAGAGGTGTACCAGAGTGTCAGTGGACCTGGGAGTGTCTGAGGTGTACCTGGAAGGCTGGGAGGTGTGCCCAGGGAGTGCCGAGTGTGTACCTGGGAGTGTCAGAGGTGTACCTGGGATTGTTCGAGGTGTACATGGAAGCAATTACAGGCGCACCTGGGAGGCAAGCCTGGAGGTACCTGGGAGGTCGAGGTGTACCAGGAGTGTCAGAGAGCACCCTGGGAGGTCGGAGGTGTACCTGGAGTGTTGGATGTACCTGGAGGCACAGAGGTGGCAGGGAGTGTTAGGAGGTGTACCTGGGAGTGTGGGAGAGGTGAAACCAGGGGAGTGTCAGAGAAGTACCTGGGAGGTCAGACGGTACCTGGGACGGCCGGAGGGTGCACGGGAGACGGGATGTGTACCTGGGAGGCGTCAGGAGGTGTACCTGGGAGTATCATTACAGGTGTATCTGGGAGTGTCAGGGTGTACCTGGGAGTGCTGGGGGGTGTAACTGGGAGGCTGGGGGTGTAACTGGGGAGCAAGCCGGGAGGTGTACTCTGGGAGTGCTGGAGGTGAAGGGCCTGGGAGTATCACAGGTGTACCTGGGATTGGTTGCAGGTGTACCTGGGAGGCCAGAGGTGTTCCTGAGAGTGTCAGAGGCAACGGGATTGTCAGAGGTAAACGGGAGTGTCAGCCAGGCACTGGGAGGTCAGGAGGAGTACCTGGGAGTGTCAGAGGTGTAACGGAGTGTCTCATGCGGGGTACCTGGGAGCAAGTCGGAGGCAGGCACCAGGGAGGTCAGAGGAGCACCTGGGAGTGTCAGAGGTACCTGGAGTGCTCCTCATGTACCTGGGAGTGTCGGAGGTGTACCAGGAGGCCAGAGAGCACCTGGGAGTATCAAAGAGCCTGGGAGTGTCAGCGGTGTACCTGGGAGTGTTAGGGGAGGTGTACCTGGGAGTATTGGAGGTGTACCTGGAGTGTCGGAGGTGCACTGGGACCACGGGAGATGGCCTGGGAGTATCGGGAGGTGGCCTGGGAGGTTGTGAGGTGGGCCTGGGAGTATCGCAGTGTATCTGGGAGTGTCAGGTACTCTGGGTGTGTCAGGTGTAACTGGGAGTGTCAGGTGTAACTGGGAGTGCCGGGAGGGCACTGGGAGGCCAGAGGTATACCTTGGAGTATCAGAGGTGTACACCTGGGATTGTCAAAGGTGTGCACCTGGGAGGCTGGGGTGGTGCACCTGGGAGGCCAGATGTGTACCTGGGAGTGTTAGAGGAGCACCTGGGAGCGTCAGATGTGTACCTGGGAGTGTCAGAGGTGTACCTGGGAGTGTCTGGGGTGTACCTGGGAGTGTCAGAGGTGTACCTGGGAGGCCAGGGGTGTACATGGGAGCAGTCAGGGGTGTACCTGGGAGGTGTCAGAGGAGCACTTGAAATGTCAGGAGGTGTATCTGGGGAGTGTCTGAAATGTACCTGGGAGTGTCAGAGGTGTACCTGGGAGTGTCAGAGTTGTACCTGGGAGTGGCAGAGGAGCACCTGGGAGTGTCAGGAGATGTACCTGGAGTGTCTGAGGTGTACCTGGGAGTGTCGTGGAGGTTTACCTGGGAGTGACTGAGGTACCTGGGAGGCCTCGAGGTTTACCTGGGAGTGCCTGGAGGTGTACCTGGGAGTGTCTGAGGCGTACCTGGGAGCATCAGGAGGTGTACCCAGGAGGCCAGTGGACTAACTGGGAGTGTCTGAGGTGTACCTGGAAGTGCTCAGAGGTGTACCTGGGAGGTCAGAGGTGTACCTGGGAGTGTCTGAGGCATACCAGGGGATTGTCTGATGTGTACCTGGAAGTGTCAGAGGTGTACCTGGGAGCAAGTCGGAGGTGCACTGGGAGCAAGTCGGAGGTGTACCAGGGAGTGTCAGGTGAGTACCTGGAGTAAGCCGGAGGTGTACCTGGGAGTGTCGAATGTGTACCTGGGAGGCTGGGGCGGTGTAACAGGAGGTTAGGAGGTACCTGGGAGTGTGTGAGAGGTGTACCTGGGAGGCTGGGGAGGTGTACCTGGGAGGCCTGAGGTGTACCTGGAGGCTGAGGTGTACCTGGGAGTGCCGAGGAGAACCAGGGAGGTCAGGAGGTGTAGCTGGGAGGTCAGAGGTGTAGCTGGAGGCCAGAGGTGCACCAGGGAGTGCCTTTTCAGAGGTGTACCTAAGTGAGGTCAGAGGTGTACCCAGGGAGTGTCAGAGATGTACGTGGGGACTATCGGAGGTGTACCTGGGGTATCGTAGGTGCACCTGGGAGCATCAAGAGGTACCTGGGAGGCCAGAGGTACCTGGGAGCATCAGAGGTATCTGGGAGGTTGGGGTGTACTGGGAGCAAGTCAGGGGTGTAACTGGAGAGCAAGCCGGGAGAGCAACTGGGAGTGCTGGGAGTTTAACTGGGAGTATCAGAGGTGTAATGGGAGTGCTTGGGGTGGTGTACTCTGGGAGTGTCAGAGGTGTGCCTGGAAAATGAGGTGTACCTGGGAGCACAGAGGTGTTCCTGGAGAGGTCAGGTGTACCTCTGGGAGGTCAGAGGTACCTGGGAGTGTCAGGTGGTGTACCTGGGAGTGTGAGGGTACCTGGGAGTGGGAGGTGTACCTGGGAGTGTTGGAGGTGTCTTGAGAGTGTCAGAGGTACCTGGGAGTGTCAGAGGTGCACCTGGGAGTGTCAGATGTGCACCTGGGGAGGTCTGGGGTGCACTTATGTCTGAGGTGTACCCGGGAATGTCAGAGGAGTACCTGGGGAGTGTCAGAGGTGTACCTGGGAGTGTCTGGGGTGTACTCAGGAGTGTCAGGAGGTACTTGGGGAGTGTCAGAGGTGTACCTGGGAATACCATAGGTGTATCTGGGAGTATCACATGGGTGTACTGGGGAGGCCAGGGTGTAACTGGGAGTGTCGGAGGTGTAACTGGGAGTGTCGTGGAGGTGTCTTGAGAGCAAGCATCAGAGGTGTACCTGGGAGTGTCAGAGGTGTACCTGGGAGGCCAGATGTGCACCTGGGAGTATCTGGGGTGCACCTGTGAGTGAAAGTGTACCTGGGAGTGTCTAGGTGCACCTGGGAGGTCAGAGGTTTACCTGGGAGTGTCTCTGGGGTTCACCTGGGAGGTGTACCTGGAGTGTCAGAAGAGTACCTGGGAGTGTCAGAGGTGTACCTGGGAGTGTCAGATGTGTACCTTGGAGGTCAGGGTGTACCTGGAGTGTCAGAGGTGTACCTGGGAGCAAGTCTGGGTGTACCTGGGAGGTCAGGGTGTATCTGGGAGTGTCTGGGGTGTACCTGGGAGTGTCAGGGTGTACCTGGGAGGTCAGAGGTGTACCTGGGAGTGTCAGAGGTGCACCTGGGAGGCCGGATAAGTGTACCTGGGAGGTCAGGAGGAGTACCTGGGAGGCCAGAGGTGTGCATCTGGGAGTGTCTGGGGTGTACCTGGGAGGTCAGGGGCAATCTGGGAGGTCAGAGGTGCACCTGGAGTCAGAGGTGTACCTGGGAGTGTCGGAGGTGTACCGGAGGTCAGAGGAGCACCTGGGAGTGTCAGAGGTGCACCTGGGAGTGTCAGGGGTGTACCTGGGAGTGTCTGAGGTGTACCTGGGAGTGTCAGAGGTGTACCTGGGAGTGTCAGGGTGCACCAGGGAGGTCAGTGGAGTACCTGGGAGTGTCGGAGGTGTGCCCATGTCGGATGTGTACCTGGGAGGTCAGGAGGTGTAGCAGGAGTGTTGAGGTGTACCTGGGAGTGTGAGAGGTGAACCAGGGAGGTCAGGAGGAGCAATGGGAGTGTCAGGAGGTGTGCACCTGGGACTCATCGGAGGTGTACCTGGGAGTAATGGAGGTGTACCTGGGAGTGTGAGAGGTGTACCTGGGAGTATCATAGGTGTATCTGGGAGTGTCAGGGGTACCTGGGAGTGTCAGGGTGTAACTGGAAGGTCAGGGGTGTAACTGGGAGTGTCAGAGTGCATACCTGGGAGCATCAGAGGTGTACCTGGGATTGTCAGAGGTGTACCTGGGAGGTCAGATGTTCTGAGAGTGGCCAGAGGTGTACCTGGGAGTGTCAGAGGTGTACCTGGGAGTGTCAGGGGTGTACCAGGCAGGTCAGTGGAGTACCTGGGAGGTCAGAGGTGCACCTGGGAGGCTCAGGGTGTACCTGGGACTGTCTGAGGTACCTGGGAGTGTCAGAGGTACCTGGGAGTGTCAGAGGTGTACCAGGGAGGTCAGTGGAGTACCTGGGAGTGTCGGAGGTGTACCTGGGAGTGTCGGATGTGTACCTGGGAGTGTCAGAGGTGACTGAGGGAGTGCTGTGGAGGTGCACCTGGGAATGTGAGAGGAACCAGAGTGTCACAGGAGTACCTGGGAGGTCAGAGGTGTACCTGGGACTGACGCAGGTGTACCTGGGAGTATCGGAGGTGTACCTGGGAGTGTCAGAGGTGCACCTGAGTATCATAGGTGCATCTGGGAGGTCGGGGTGCTACCTGGGAGGCCAGGGGTGTAACTGGGAGGCCAGGGTGTAACTGGGAGTGTCGGAGGTTTACCGGGAGTGTCAGTGGTATACCTGGGAGTAGTGTTCTGGGGTGTCAGAGGGAGTGCCTGGGAGTGTCTGGGGTGTGCCCAGGGAGTCAGAGTGTGCCTGTGTCACAGGTGTGCCTGGGGAGTGTCAGGGTGTGCATGGGGTGTCTCTGGGGTGTGCCTGTGTCAGAGGGTGCCTGGGAATGTCAGAGGTGTATCTGGGAGTGTCTGGAAATGTGAATTGTCAGGTGTGCCAGGAGTGTGCAGGTTGTGCTTGGGTGTGAGGAGTGCCTGGGAGTGTCAGAGATGTGCCTGGGGGTGTCTGGGGTGTGCCTGGGAGTCTCTGTGGTTTGCCTGGGAGTGTCTGGGGTGTGCCTGGGGTGTCTGAGGTGTGCCTGGGATATCAGAGGTGTGCCAGGGTGTCAGTGGACTGCCTGGGAGTGTCTGGGGTGTGCCTGGAAGTGTCATGGGGTGTGCCAGGGGTGTCAGAGGTGTGCCTGGGAGTGTCGGAGGTGTGCCTGGGATTGTTTGGGGTGTGCATGGGCATCAGGGGCGTGCCTGGGGAGTGTCAGGTGTGCCTGGGTGTCAGGTGTGCAGGGGTGTCAGAGGTGCCTGGGAGTGTCGGATGTGTGCCTGGGGTGTCAGAGGTGTGGGGAGTGTTAGAGGTGTGCCTGGGGTGTGAGAGGTGAACCAGGGGAGTGTCAGAGGAGTACCTGGGAGTGTCAGACGTGTGCCTGGGACTATCGGAGGTGTACCTGGGGGTATCGGATGTGTGCCTGGGAGTGTCAGAGGTGTACCTGGGAGTAGGTGTATCTGGGGAGTGTCAGGGTGTGCACCTGGAGTGTCAGGGGTGTAACTGGAGTGTCAGGGGTGTAACTGGGGTGTCAGGAGGTGTGCCTGGGAGTGTCAGAATACCTGGAGTATCACAGGTGTGCCTGGGATTGTCATAGGTGTGCCTGGAGTGTCAGAGGTGTTCTGAGGTCAGAGGTGTGCCTGGGATTGTCAGATGTGTGCCTGGGGTGTCAGCTGTGTGCCTGGGGTGTCAGAGGGTACCTGGGGAGTGTCAGAGGTGTGCCTGGGGTGTCTGGCGTGTGCCTGGGGAGTGTCGGGGAGTGTCCAGGGAGTGTCAGAGGAGTACCTGGGAGTATCAGAGGGGTACCTGGGAGTGTCAGCGGTGTGCCTGGGGTGTCAGAGGTGTGCCTAGGAGTGTGGAGGTGCTGGGGAGTGTCGGAGGTGTGCCTGGGACTATCGGAATGTGCCTGGGGAAGTATCGGGAGGTGTGCCTGGGAGTGTCAGAGGTGTGCCTGGGGAGTATCATAGGTGTATCTGGGGAGTGTCAGGGGTGTGCCAGGTGTCAGGGGTGTAACTGGAAGTCAGGGGATGGCTGGGGTGTCAGAGGTATGCCTGGGAGTATCAGAGGTGTACCTGGGTTGTCAGAGGTGTGCCTGGAGTGTCGAGATGTTCTTGAGGTGTCAGAGGTGTGCCTGGGATTTGTCAGAGGTGTGCCTGGGAGTGTCAGGGGTGTGCCAGGGGGTGTCAGTGGTAGTGCCTGGGGAGTGTCAGAGGTGCACCTGGGGTGTCAGGGGTGCCTGGGACTGTCTGAGGTGTGCCTGGGAGTGTCAGGGGTGTGTGCCTGGAAGTGTCAGAGGTGTGCCTGGGGTGTCAGAGGTGTGCCTGGGAGTATCATAGGTGTATCTGGGAGTGTCAGGGGTTGCTGGAAGTGTGTCAGGGTGTAACTGGGAGTGTCAGGTGTAACTGGGGAGTGTCAGGTTTACCTGAGTGTCAGTGGTAGAATTATCAGAGGTGTGCCAGTGTCAGAGGTGTACCAGGGTGTCAGAGGTGTGCCTGGAAGTCAGGGTGTGCAAGTGTCAGGGGTGTGCCTGGAGTATCTGGTGTGCCTAGGTGTCAGAGGAGTGCCGGGATGTCAGAGTGTATCTGGGATTGTCAGAGTGTGCCTGGGAGTGTTAGATGTGTGCCTGGGAGTGTCAGAGGTGCCTGGGGTGTCAGAGGTGTGCCTGGGGAGTGTCAGAGGTGTACCTGGAGTGTCTGGGGTGTGCCAGGGTGTGTCCAGAGGTGCCTGGGGAGTGTCAGGGGTGTGCCTGGGGAGTGTCAGGGGTGTGCCTGGGAGTGTCTGAGGTGTGCCTGGGGAGTGTCAGAGGTTACCTGGGATTGTCAGAGGTGTATCTGGGGGTGTCTGAGAATGTGCCTAGTGTCAGGAGGTGTGTGCCCAGTGGCAGAGGTGCAGAGTGGCAGGGGAGTGTAGGTGTCTGGGTGTGCCTGGGAGTGTCAGAGGGTGTGCCTGGGAGTGTCAGGGGTGTGCATGGGGTGTCAGGGGTGTACCTGGGAGGTGTCAGAGGTACCTGAATGTCAGGGTGTATCTGGGGTGTCTGAAATGTGCCTGGAGTGTCAGAGTGTGCCAGGGAGTGTCAGAGTTGTACCTGGGATTGGCAGAGGGTACCTGGGAGTGTCAGGGATGTACTGGGGTGTCAGAGGTGTTCCTGAGTGTCAGGGGTGTGCCTGGGTTGTCAAGGTGTGCCTGGGAGTGTCAGCTGTGTGCCTGGGGAGTGTGAGAGGTGTACCTGGGGGTGTCAGAGGTGTGCCTGGAGTGTCTGGCGTGTGCCTGGGAGTGTCTGGCGTGTGCCTGGGGTGTCGGAGGTGTGCCAGGGGTGTCAGAGTGCCTGGGGTGTCAGAGGTACCTGGGAGTGTCAGCGTGCCTGGTAGTGTCAGAGGTGTACCTGGGGAGTGTGGAGGTGTGCTGGGGAGTGTCAGGTGTGCCTGGGACTATCGGAGGTGTACAGGAGTATCAGGTGTACCTGAGTATCAGGAGGTGTCCCTGGGGAGTGTCAGAGTGTGCCTGGGAGTGTCATAGGTGTATCTGGGAGTGTCAGGGTGTACCAGTGTGTCAGAGGTGTAACTAGTGTCAGGGGTGTCACTAGTGTCGAGTGCATGGGAGTGTCAGAGGATATGGGTATCAATGTACCTGGGGTTGTCAAAGGAGTACCTGGGGTGTCAGTGGTGTTCCTGAAGTATCAGAGGTGTGCCTGGGATTGTCAGAGATGTGCCTGGAGTGTCAGATGTGTGCAGGAGTGTCAGAGGTGCCTGGGTGTCAGATGTGTGCCTGGGAGTGTCAGAGGTGTGCCTGGGGAGTGTCTGGGGTGTACCTGGAGTGTCAGAGGTGTGCCTGGGAGTATCGGATGTGTGCACCTGGAGTGTCAGAGGGGTGTACCTGGAGTATCATGGTGTATCTGGGGAGTGTCAGGGCTGTACCTGGGGTGTCAGGTGCAAGTGTCAGAGGTGTGCCTGGGGTGTCAGAGGTGTGCCTCAGAGTGTCAGAGGTACTTGGAAGTGTCAGACGTGTGCGCTGGGACGGGTATCGGATGTGTACCGGAGTGTCAGAGGTGTACCTGGGGGTGTCATAGGTGTGTCTGGGGAGTGTCAGGTGTGCCTGGGAGTGTCAGGGGTGTGACTGGGAGTGTCAGGGGTGTGACTGGGAGTGTCAGGAGGTGTGCCTGGGGTGTCAGAGGTATGCCTGGGGTGTACAGGTGTGCCTGGGATTGTCAGACGTGTGCCTGGGGTGTCAGAGGTGTTCCTGAGAGTGTGTAGAGGTGTGCCTGGGATTGTCAGAGGTGTACCTGGAATGTCAGCTGTGTGCCGGGAGTGTCAGAGGTACCTGGGGTGTCAGAGGTGTGCCTGAGGTGTCTGGCGTGTGCCTGGGGTGTCCGATGTGTACCAGGGTGTCAGAGGTACCTGGAAGTGTCAGAGTGTGCAAGTGTCTGGCGTGTGCAGGGAGTGGGAGGTGTGACCAGAGTGTCAGAGGGGTACCTGGGTGTCAGAGGTGCACAGTGTCAGCGGTGTGCCTGGGTAGTGTCAGAGGTGTACCTGGGGTGTGGAGTGTGGGTGTCAGGTGTGCCTGGGACTATCGGAGTGTGCCTGGGAGTGTCGGAGGTGTACCTGGGAGTATCGGAGGTGTACCTGGGGAGTGTCAGAGGTGTGCCTGAGTATCATAGTGTGTCTGGGAGTGTCAGGGTGTGCCTGGGTGTGTCAGGGGTGTGCACCGGGTGTGTCAGGGGTGTGGCTGGAGTGTCAGGGGTGTAACTGGGAGTGTCGGAGGTGCAGTCAGTGTGAGCTATGCCTGGGAGTATCAGAGGTGTGCCTGGGTTGTCAAAGGTGTACCTGGGATTGTCAGTGGTGTTCCTGAGGTATGAGAGGTGTGCCTGGGATTGTCAGAGATGGCAAGTGTCAGATGTGTGCCTGGGAGTGTCAGAGGAGTGCCTGGGGAGTGTCAGATGTGTGCCTGAGTGTCAGAGGTGTACCTGGGGTGTCTGGCGTGTGACCTGGGGGTGTCAGGGGTGTGCCAGGGAGTGTCAGAGGTACCTGGGAGTCAGAGGTGTGCCTGGGGGTGTCTGGCGTGTGCCTGGGGTGTCGGAGGAGGTGTGCCAGGGGAGTGTCAGAGGAGTGCCTGGGAGTGTCAGGGTACCTGGGAGTGTCAGCGGTGCCTGGGAGTGTCAGAGGTGTGCACTGGGAGTGTTGGAGGTGTGCCTGAGTGTCTGAGGTGTGCCTGGGACTATCGGAGGTGTACCTGGGAGTATCGGTGTACCTGGGAGTGTCAGAGGTGTGCCTGGGGTATCATGGGTGTGTCTCTGGGAGTGTCAGGGTGTGCCTGGTGTGTCAGGGGGGTGTGGCTGGAGAGGTCGGGGTGTAACTCGGAGTGTCGGAGGTGTGCCTGGGAGTGTCAGAGGTATACCTGGGGTGTCAGTGGTGTTCCTGAGAGTGTCAGGGTGTACCTGGGATTGTCAAGGTGTGCCTGGGAGGTGTCAGATGTGTACCTGGGAGTGTCAGAGGAGTACCGGGAGTGTCAGATGTGTGCCTGGGAGTGTCAGAGGGGTGTACCTGGGAATGTCTGGGGTTGTGCCTGGGGAGTGTCAGAGGTGTGCCCGGGATGTCAGGGGTGTGCCTAGGAGTGTCAGGGGTGTGCATGGGAGTGTCTGAGGTGTACCGGAGGTGTCAGAGGGTGCAAATGTCAGAGGTGTATCTGGGGTGTCTGAAATGTGCCTGGGTGTCAGAGGTGTGCCTGGTGTCAGGGTTGTGCCTGGGGTGGCAGAGGAGTGCAGGTGTCAGAGATGTGCCTGGAGTGTCTGGTGTGCCTGGGGGTGTCTGAGGGTTTACCTGGGAGTGTCTGGAGGTGTGCCTGGGAGTGTCTGAGGTTTGCCTGGGGAGTGTCAGAGTGCCTGGGGTGTCTGGGGTGTGCCTGGGGAGTGTCAGAGGTGTGCCTGGGGATTATCAGGGGTGTGCCAGGGGAGTGTCAGTGGACTGCAGGAGTGTCTGAGGGTGTGCCAAGTGTCAGAGGTGTGCCTGGGAGTGTCAGAGGTGTACCTGGGGTGTCTGAGGTGTGCCTGGGATTGTCTGGTGTACCTGGAAGTGTCAGAGGTGTGCCTGGGGAGTGTCAGGAGGTGTGCCTGGGGGTGTGGGGTGCCAGGGGTGTCAGAGGAGTACCTGGGGTGTCGGAGGTGTGCCTGGGGTGTCAGATGTGTGCCTGGGGAGTGTCAGAGGTGTGGCAGGGGTGTTAGAGGTGTGCCTGGGGTGAGAGGTGAACCAGGGAGTGTCAGAGAGTACCTGGGGTGTCAGGCGTGCCTGGGACTATCGGAGGTGGCACTGGGGTGTCAGATGTGGAACCGTCGGTGCTTGGGAGTATCATGGGTGTATCTGGAGGTCAGGGGTGGCACAGGATGTCAGGAATGTGCCAGTGTCAGGGTGTAACTGGAAGTGTCAGGGGTGTAACTGGGAGTGTCAGGAGGTGTGCAAGTGTCAGAGTGATACTGGGAGTATCACAGGTGTGCACCAGGATTGTGAGAGGTGTGCAAGTGTCAGAGTGTAGGTTGTCAGAGTGTGAGCTGGGGTGTCATGTGTGCCTGGAGTGTCAGAGGCCTGGGGTGTCAGAGGTGTGCCTGGGAGTGTCTGGCGTGTACCTGCGGAGTGTCGGAGGTGTGCCAGGAGTGTCAGAGAGTGCCTGGGAGTGTCAGAGGTGTGCCTGGGAGTGTCTGGCGTGTGCCTGGGAGTGTGGGGTGTACCAGGGGAGTGTCAGAGTGCCTGGGAGTGTCAGAGGAGTGCCTGGGAGTGTCAGCGGTGTCCAGACGAGTGTCAGAGTGTGCCTGGGGTGTTGGAAGTGTGCATGTGTCGGAGAGGTACAAGTGTCGGATATGTAAGTGTTAGAGGTGTGCAGAGTGTTAAAGGTGTGCCTGGGAGTGTCAGAGGTGTGCCTGGGGTGTCAGAGGTGTGCCTGGGGTGTCTGGTGTGCCTAGAGTGTATGGTGTGCCTGGAGTTTCAGAGGGTGCCTGGGGCGTCAAGGTACCTGGGAGTGTCAGAGGTGTGCCTGATGGGTGTCAGTGGTGTGCCTGAGGTGTCAGAGGTGTACCTGGGGGTGTCATTGGTGTGCCTGGGATTGTCAAGGTGAACCTGGAGGTGTCAGGTGTGCCTGGGAGTATGAGGTGTGCCAGGGAGTGTCAGGGGTGTGCCTGGGGTGTCAGGGGTGTGACTGGGAGTGTGGGAGGTGTAACAGGTGTCAGATGTGTGCCTGGGGTGTCATGACAAGTGTCAAAGCTGTGCCAGGGATGTCAGAGGTGCAGAGTGTCAGAGGATTGCAGAGTGTCAGGGCATGCCTGAGTGTCAGGGGTGTGCCTGGGACTATCAGGTGTACCTGGGGGTATCGGAGTGTGCAAGTGTCAGGTGTACCTGGGACTATCAGAGGTGTGCCTGGGGGGTATCGGATGTGTGCCTGGGGAGTGTCAGAGGTGCAGGGAGTGTCAGAGGTGTACCTCAGGTATCAGAGGTGTATCTGGGAGTGTCAGGGGTGTACCTGGGAGTATCAGGGGTGTAACTGAGAGTGTGGGAGGAGTAACTGGAGTGTCAGAGGTGTAACTGGGAGTATCAGAGGTGTGCCTGGGGTGTCAGTGGTGTGCCTGGGGAGTGTCAGAGTTGTGCCTGGGAGTGTCAGAGGTGTTCCTGGGGTTTCAGGGTGTTCCTGGGAGTGTCAGAGGTGTGCCTGGGAGTATCAGAGGTGTGCCTGGGAGTGTCAGTGGTGTGCCTGGGAGTGTCAGAGTGTACCTGAGTGTCAGAGGTGTACCTGGGAGTGTCAGAGGTGTGCCGGAGTGTCAGAGTGTTCCTGAGAGTGTCAGAGGTGTGCCTGGGGTGTCAGAGGTGTGGCTGGGAGTGTCAGATGTGTGCCTGGGGAGTGTCGGGGTGGCCTTGGGGTGTCTGAGGTGTGCCTGGTGGTGTCAGAGGGTACCTGGGGTGTCAGAGGTGTGCCTGGGGAGTGTCTGGGGTGTACCTCAGGGTGTCAGAGGTGTGCCTAGGTGTCAGAGGTGTGCCTGGGAATATCATAGGTGTGTCTGGGAGTGTCAGGGTGTGCAGGTGTCAGGGGTGTAACTGGGGTGTCGGAGTGTGACTGGGGTGTCAGAGGTATGCCTGGGGAGTATTAGAGGTGTATCTGGGGGTGTCAGAGGTGTGCCTGGGGTGTCAGGTGTTCCTGAGTGTCAGAGGTGTGCCTGGGAGTGTCAGAGGTGTGCCTGGGGTGTCAGATGTGTACCTGGGAGTGTCTGGGGTGTGCCTGGGGAGTGTCAGAGGTGTACTGGGGAGTGTCTGGGGTGTGCCGGGAGTGTCAGAGGTGTGTGCAGGGGTGTGGGGTGTGCCTGGGAGTGTCAGGGGTGTGCCTGGGGTGTCTGGGGTGTGCCTGGGGTGTCAGAGGTGTGCCAGGGTGTCAGTGGATGCCTGGAGTGTCAGAAATGCAGGACTGTGACAGAGTGCCTGGGGTGACAGAGGTGTGCCTGGGGTGTGAGGAGGTGTGCCTGGGTGTCTGAGGTGTACCTGGGAGTGTTAGAGGTGTGCCTGGAGTGTGAGAGGTGTGCCTGGGAGTGTCTGAGGTGTGCCTGGGAGTGTCAGAGATGTGCCTGGGGAGTATCAGAGGTGTGCCTGGGAGTGTCAGGGGTGTACCTGGGAGTGTCAGGGGTGTAACTGGGAGGGTCGGAGGTGTGGGTGGGGAGTGTCAGAGGTGTGCCTGGGAGTGTCAGGGAGTGCCTGGGAGTGTCAGAGGTGTGCCTGGGAGTGTCAAGTGTACCTGGAAGTGTCAGAGGTGTCCCTGGGTATGTCAGGGGTGTGCCTGGGGTGTCTGAGGTGTGCCTGGGGTGTCAGGGGTGTGCCTGGGGTGTCAGAGGTGTGCCTGGGAGTGTCAGAGGTGTGCATGGAGTGTTGAGGTGTACTGGGTGTCAGAGGTGTGCCTGGGGTGTCAGAGAGTACCTGGGGCGTCAAGGGTACCTGGGAGTGTCAGGAGGTGTGCCTGATAGTGTCAGTGGTGTACCTGAGAGTGTCAGAGGTGTAACTGAGTGTGTCAGAGGTGTGCCTGGGGAGTGTCATTGGTGTACCTGGGAGTGTCAAGGTGAACCTGGAGGTGTCAGAGGTGTGCCTGGAGTATCAAGGTGTACCTAGTGTCAGGGGTGTCAACTGGGAGTGTCGGGAGGTGTGGCTGGGGTGTCAGTGTGACTGGGAGTGTCAGGGTGTGCCTGGGGTGTCAGAGGTGTGCCTGGAGTGTCAAAGTGTGCCAGGGGTGTCAGAGAGTGCCTGGGAGTGTCAGAGGTACCTGGGGTGTCAGGGAGTGTACCTGGGAGTGTCAGGGGTGTGCCTGGGAGTGTCAGGGTGTGCCTGGGAGTGTCTGAGGGTGTGCCTGGGGTGGCTAGGGGTGTGCCTGGGTGTCAGGAGGAGAACCAGGGGTGTCAGAGGAGGAACCAGGGGTGTAAGAGGTGTGGCTGGGAGTGTCAGAGGGTGTGGCTGGGAGTGTCAGAGGTGTGCCAGGGAGTGTCAGAGGGTGTGCCAGGGAGTGTCAGAGGAGTACCTGGGAGTGTCAGCGTGTGCCTGGGAGTGTCGGATGTGTGCCTGGGGTATCAGAGGTGTACGTGGGACTATCGGAGGTGTACCTGGGGGTATCGGAGGTGTACCTGGGGTGTCAGAAGTGTACCTGGGACTATCTGGGGTGTACCTGGGGGTATCGGATGTGTACAAGTGTCAGAGGTGTACCTGGGAGTATCAAGGTGTATCTGGGGAGTGCCAAGGGGTGTACCTGGGGTGTCAGGGGTGTAACTCGAGAGTGTGCGGAGGGTAAGTGGGGAGTGTCAGAGGTTTAACTGGGAGTATCAGAGGTGGTACCTGGGAGTGTCAGTGGTGTACCTGGGGTGTCAGAGGGTGTACCTTGGAGTGTCAGAGGTGTTCTGAGGTGTCAGAGGTGTTCCTGGGAGTGTCAGGGTGTGCCTGGGAGTATCAGGGGTGTACCTGGGAGTGTCAGTGGTGTGCCTGGGGTGTCAGAGGTGTACCTGGGAGTTTCAGAGGTGTGCCTAGGAGTGTCGAGGTGTTCTGAGGAGTGTCAGAGGTGTACCTGGGGAGTGTCAGAGGTGTGCCTGGGGTGTCAGAGGTGTACCTGGGGTGTCAGATGTGTACCTGGGGTGTCTGGGGTGTGCCTGGGAGTGTCTAAGGTGTGCCTGGGAATGTCAGAGGTGTGCCTGGGGAGTGTCAGAGGTGTGCCTGGGAGTGTCTGGGGTGTGCCTGAGAGTGTCAAGTGGTTGTGTATCTCTGGGAGTATCACGGGTGTACCTGGGAATGTCAGGTGTGTAACTGGGGAGTGTCGGAGGTGTAACTGGGAGTGTCGGAGTGTTCCTGAGAGTATCAGAGGTGTACCTGGGGTGTCAGAGGTGTGCCTGGGGTGTCAGATGTGTGTGCCTGGGAGGTCAGGGGTGTGCCTGGGAGTGTCAGGGGTGTGCCTAGGAGTGTCAGGTGTGTAACTGGGGAGGTCAGGTGTATGAGTGGGAGTGTCAGAGATGTGCCTGGGAGTGTCAGAGGTGTGCCTGGGGTGTCAGAGGTGTACCTGGGAGTGTCAGAAGTGTACCTGGAGTGTCAGAGGTGTCCTGGGTGTCAGGGAGTGTGCCTAGGACGTCAAGGTACCTGGGGTGTCAGGGTGCACCTGATAGTGTCAGTGGTGTACCTGAGAGTGTCAGAGGTGTAACTGAGAGTGTCAGGGGTGTGCCTGGGAGTGTCTGGCGTGTACCTGGGAGTGTCGGAGGTGTGCCAGGGAGTATCAGAGGAGTACCTGGGGAGTGTCAGATGTGCCTGGGAGTGTCTGAGGTGTGCCTGGGATTGTCTGGGGTGTACCTGGAAGTGTCAGAGGTGTGCCTGGGAGTGACGGAGGTGTGCCTGGGGTGTCGGAGGTGTACCAGGGAGTGTCTGAGGTGTACCTGGAAGTGTCAGAGTGTACCTGGGAGTGTCAGAGGTGTACCTGGGGTGTCTGAGGTGTACCTGGGATTGTCTGAGGTGTGCCTGGAAGTGTCAAGTGTACCTGGGAGTGTCGGAGGTGTGCCTGGGAGTGTCGGAGGTGTACCAGGGGTGTCAGAGGGTACCTGGGAGTGTCGGAGGTGTACCTGGGAGTGTCAGATGTGTGTACCTGGGAGTGTCAGAGGTGTGGCAGGGGAGTGTTAGGGAGGTGTGCCTGGGGGGTGTGAGGTGTACCAGGGAGTGTCAGAGGAGTACCTGGGGTGTCGGACGTGTACCTGGGACTATCGGAGGTGTACCTGGGAGTATCGGATGTGACCAAGTGTCAGAGGTGTACCTGGGAGTGTCATGGGTGTGTATCTGGGAGTGTCAGGGGTGTACCTGGGGAGTGTCAGGGGGTGTAACTGGGGAGTGTCAGGGGTGTAACTGGGGAGTGTCGGAGGTGTACCTGGGAGTGTCAGAGGTATAATTGGGAGTATCACAGGTGTACCTGGGATTGTCAGAGGGTGTACCTGAGAGTGTCAGAGGTGTACCTGGGATTGTCAGAGGTGTACCTGGGAATGTCAGCTGTGTGCCTGGGAGTGTCAGAGGTACCTGGGGAGTGTCAGAGGTGCTGGGGAGTGTCTGGCGTGTACCTGGGGTGTCGGAGGTGTACCAGGGGAGTGTCAGAGGGAGTGCCTGGGAGTGTCAGAGGTGTGCCTGGGGAGTGTCTGGCGTGTGCCTGGGAGTGTCAGGGAGGTGTGCCAGGGGAGTGTCAGAGGTGTACCTGGGGAGTGTCAGAGGAGTACCTGGGAGTGTCAGAGGTGTACCTGGGAGTGTCAGAGGTGTGACCTGGGGAGTATTGGAAGTGTACCTGGGGTGTCAGAGGTGTACCTGGGAGTGTCGGATGTGTACCTGGAGTGTTAGAGGTGTACCAGGGAGTGTCAGAGGTGTGCCTGGGAGTGTCAGAGGTGTGCCTGGGGTGTCGAGGGTGTACCTGGGAGTGTCTGGGGTGTACCTGGAAGTTTCAGGAGTACCTGGGAGCGTCAGAGGTGTACCTGGGAGTGTCAGGTGTGCCTGGTAGTGTCAGTGGTGTGCCTGAGGTGTCAGAGGTGTACCTGGGGTGTCATTGGTGTACCTGGGATTGTCAAGGGTGAACCTGGAGTGTCAAAGGTGTACCTGGATATCAGAGAGGTGTGCCAGGGAGTGGGGTGTACCTGGGAGTGTCAGGGTGTAACTGGGAGTGTGGGAGGTGTAACTGGGAGTGTCAGATGTGTGACCTGGGAGTGTCAGATGTGTACCTGGGAGTGTCAAAGCTGTGCAGGGTGTCAGAGAGTACCTGGGAGTGTCAGGAGTACCTGGGAGTGTCAGGGGCGTACCTGGGAGTGTCGGTGTACCTGGGACTATCAGGTGTACCTGGGGGTATGGAGGTGTACCTGGGAGTGTCAGGGGTGTACCTGGGACTATCAGGGTACCTGGGGGTATCGGATGTGTGTCCTGGGAGTGTCAGGAGGTGTACCTGGGAGTGTCAGGGTGTACCTCAGGTATCAGAGGTGTATCTGGGAGTGTCAGTGGTGTGCCTGGGAGTGTCAGGGTGCTCTAGGTATCAGAGGTATCTGGGAGTATCAGGGGTGTAACTGAGAGTGTCGGAGGATGCTGGGAGTGTCAGAGGTGTAACTGGGAGTATCAGAGGTGTACCTGGGAGTGTCAGTGGTGTACCTGGGAGTGTCAGAGTTGTGCCTGGGAGTGTCAGAGGTGTTCGTGAGAGTTTCACAGGTGTTCCTGAGGTGTCAGAGGGTGTACCTGGGAGTATCAGAGGTGTGCCTGGGAGTGTTAGTGGTGTACCTGGGGGTGTCAGAGGTGTACCTGGGAGTGTCAGAGGTGTACCTGGGGTGTCAGAGGTGTGCCTGGGGTGTCAGAGGTGTTCTGAGAGTGTCAGAGGTGTGCCTGGGAGTGTCAGAGGTGTGGCTGGGGTGTCAGATGTGTACCTGGGGAGTGTCTGGGGTGTGCCAGGAGTGTCTGAGGTGTGCCTGGTAGTGTCAGAGGGTGCCTGGGGTGTCAGAGGTGTACCTGGGAGTGTCTGGGGTGTACCTCAGAGTGTCAGAGGTGTACCTGGGAGTGTCAGAGGTGTACCTGGGAATATCATGGGTGTGTATCTGGGAGTGTCAGGGGTGTGCCTGGGGTGTTAGGGTGTAACTGGGAGTGTGGGAGGTGTAACTGGGGAGTGTCAGAGGTATACCTGAAAGTATTAGAGGTGTATCTGGGAGTGTCAGAGGTGTACCTGGGAGTGTCGGAGGTGTTCCTGGGAGTGTCAGAGGTGTACCTGGGAGTGTCAGGGTGTACCTGGGAGTGTCAGATGTGTGCCTGGTGTCTGGGGTGTACCTGGGAATGTCAGAGGTGTACCCTGGGAGTGTCTGGGGTGTGCCTGGGGTGTCAGAGGTGTGCCTGGGAGTGTCTGGGGTGTGCCTGGGGTGTCAGGGGTGTAACTGGGGTGTCTGGGGTGTGCCTGGGGTGTCAGGGTGTACCAGGGAGTGTCAGTGGAGTGCCTGGGAGTGTCAGAGAAATACCAGGGACTGTAACAGGAGTACCTGGGAGTGACAGAGTGTACCTGGGAGTGTGAGAGGTGTGCCTGGGGAGTGTGAGAGGTGTGCAGTGTCTGAGGTGTGCCTGGGGTGTCAGAGAAGTGCCTGGGAGTATCAGGGGTGTACCTGGGAGTATCAGGGGTGTGCCTGGGGAGTGTCAGGGGTGTGTAACTGGGAGGTCGGAGGTGTGAGTGGGAGTGTCAGAGATGTACCTGGGAGTGTCAGGGGTGTAACTGGGAGTGTCTGGGGTGTACCTGGGAGTGTCTGGGGGTACCTGGGAGTGTCAGGGGAGAACCAGGGAGTGTAAGAGGTGTGCCTGGGGTGTCAGATGTGTACCTGGGGAGTGTCGGAGGTGTACCTGGGATTGTCAGGGGTTAGCCTGGGAGTGTCAGATGTGTTCCTGAGAGTGTGTCAGAGTTGTACCTGGGATTGTCAGAGGTGTACCTGGGAGTGTCAGATGTGTACCTGGGAGTGTCAGAGGAGTACCTGGGAGTGTCAGGGGGTGTACCTGGGAGTGTCTGCGGTTTACCTGGGGTGTCAGAGGTGTACCTGGGAGTGTCAGGGGTGTACATGGAGTTTCAGGGTGTACCTGGGAGTGTCTGAGGTGTACCGGAGTGTCAGAGGTGCACCTGGGAGATGTCAGGGTGTATCTGGGAGTGTCTGAAAGTACTGGGGAGTGTCAGAGGTTTACCTGGGAGTGTCAGAGGTGTACCTGGGAGTGTCAGAGGTGTACCTGGGAGTGTCAGAGAAGTACCTGGGGAGCGTCAAAGGGTGCCTGGGGTGTCAGAGGTGTACCTGATAGTGTCAGTGGTGTACCTGAGAGTGTCAGAGGGTGCAACTGAGTGTGTCAGAGGTGTACCTGGGAGTGTCATTGGTGTACCTGGGAGTGTCAAGGTGAACCTGGAGGTGTCAGAGGTGTACCTGGGAGTATCAAGGTGTGCCTGGGAGTGTCAGGGGTGTAACTGGGAGTGTCGGAGGTGTACCTGGGAGTGTCGGAGGTGTGCCTGGGAGTGTCGGTGTACCTGGGAGTGTCAGAGGTGTACCTGGGAGTGTCAAAGCTGTACCAGGGGTGTCAGAAGAGTACCTGGGAGTGTCAGAGGAGTACCTGGGAGTGTCAGGATGTGCACCTGGGAGTGTCAGGTGTGCCTGGGTGTGTCAGAGGTGTGCCTGGGAGTGTCTGAGGGTGGCCTGGGGTGGCTGAGGTGTGCCTGGGTGTCAGAGCAGAACCAGGGGAGTGTCAGAGGAGAACCAGGGGGTGTAGAGGTGTGGCTGGGAGTGTCAGGGTGTACCAGGGTGTCAGAGGAGTACCTGGGAGTGTCAGCGGTGTACCTGGGAGTGTCTGAAATGTACCTGGGAGTGTCAGGGGTGTAACTGGGAGGGTCGGAGGTGTAAGTGGGAGTGTCAGAGATGTACTGGGGTGTCAGAGGTGTACCTGGGAGTGTCAGAGGTGTACCTGGGAGTGTCAGAAGTGTACCTGGAAGTGTCAGGGGTGTCCCTGGGTATGTCAGAGGTGTGCCTGGGAGCGTCAAGGAGTACCTGGGAGTGTCAGAGGTGTACCTGATAGTGTCAGTGGTGTGCCAGAGTGTCAGAGGTGTAACTGAGTGTCAGAGGTGTACCTGGGGATGTGTGGTGTACCTGGGAGTGTCAGGTGAACCTGGAGGTGTCAGAGGGGTGTACCTGGGGAGTATCAAAGGTGTGCCTGGGAGTGTCAGGGGGTGCCAACTGGGAGTGTCGGAGGTGTAACTGGGGAGTGTCAAAGGTGTGCAAGGTGTCAGAGGGTTTACCTGGGAGTGTCAAAGCTGTACCTGGGAGTTGAAGAAGAGTACCTGGGGTGTCAGAGGAGTGCCACCAAGTGTCAGGGGTGCCTGGGAGTGTCAGGGATGGCCATGGGAGTGTCAGGAGGTGTGCCTGGGAGTGTCTGGGGGTGACCTGGGGTGGCTGAGGTGTACCTGGGGTGTCAGAGGAGAACCAGGGAGTGTCAGAGAGAACCAGGGAGTGTAGAGGTGTAGCTGGGAGTGTCAGAGGTGTGCCAGGGAGTGTCAGAGGTGTACCTGGGAGTGTCAGGGGTGTGCCAGAGTGTCAGAGGAGTACCTGGGGAGTGTCAGCGGTGTACCTGGGAGTGTCGGATGTGTACCTGGGAGTGAGGTGTCGTGGGACTATCGGAGGTGTACCTGGGAGTGTCAGAGGTGTACCTGGGAGTGTAAGAGGAGTACGTGGGAGCGTCAAAGGAGTACCTGGGAGTATCAGGGGTGTACCTGGGAGTGTCTGAGGTGTATCTGGGAGTATTGGAGGTGTACCTGGGAGTATCGGAGGTGTACCTGGGAGTATCAGAGGTGTACCTGGGAGTGTCAGAGGTGCACCAGGGAGTGTCAGTGGAGTACCTGGGAGTGTCAAAGGTGTACCTGGGAGTGTCAGAGGTGTACCTGGGAGTGTCAGAGGTGTACCTGGGGTGTCAGAGGTGTACCTGGGAGTGTTAGAGGTGTACCTGGGAGTGCCGGAGGTGTGCCTGGGGAGTGTCAGAGGTGTGCCTGGGAGTGTCAGAGGTGTACCTGGGAGTGTCAGAGGTGCCAGGGAATGTCAGTGGAGTGCCTGGGAGTATTAGAGGAGTACCTGGGAGTATCAGAGGAGTACCTGGGGAGTGTCGAAGTGTACCTGGGAGTGTCCCAGGGGTGTACCTGGGGTGTGAAGTGTGCCTGGGGAGTGTAGAAGTGCCTGGGGTGTCAGGTGTGCCTGGGAAGTCAAGGTGTGCCTGGGGAGTGTCAGGAGGTGTGCCTGGGGAGTGTCAGCGGTGTGCCTGAGGAGTGTCTGGGGTGTGCCTGGGAGTGTCGGTGGGTGTGCCTGCTGGGAGTGTCGGGTGTACTGGGAGTGTTGGAGGTGTGCCTGGGGTGTCAGAGGGTGTGCACTGGGGTGTCAGAGGGGTGTGTGCCAGAGTATCAGAGGTGTACCTGGGAGTGTCAGTGGTGTACCTGGGAGTGTCAGAGGTGTACCTGGAAGTGTCAGAGGAAAACCAGGGAGTGTAAGAGGTGTACCTGAGAGTGTCAGAGGTGTACCTGGGAGTATCGGAGGTGTACCTGGGAGTGTCGGAAGTGTACCTGGGAGTGTCGGATGTGTACCTGGGAGTGTCGGATGTGTACCTGGGAGTGTCAGAGGTGTACCAGGGAGTGTTAGAGGTGTACCTGGGAGTGTCAGAGGTGAACCAGGGAGTGTTAGAGGAGTACCTGGGAGTGTCGGATGTGTACCTGGGACTATCGGAGGTGTACCTGGGAGTATCGGAGGTGTACCTGGGAGTGTCAGAGGTGTACCTGGGAGTGTCAGAGGTGTTCCTGGGAGTATCAGAGGTGTATCTAGGAGTGTCAGGGGTGTACGTGGGAGTGTCAGGGGTGTAACTGGGAGTGTCGGAGGTGTAACTGGGAGTGTCAGAGGTATACCTGGGAGTATCAGAGGTATACTGTACCTGGGAGTGTCACTGGTGTACCTGGGAGTGTCAGAGGTGTACCTGGGAGTGTCAGAGGTTTACCTGGGAGTGTCGGAGGTGTTCCTGAGAGTGTCAGAGGTGTACCTGGGAGTGTTAGAGGTGTACCTCGGAGTGTCAGATGTGTACCTGGGAGTGTCTGGGGTGTACTTGGGAGTGTCTGAGGTGTACCTGGGAGTGTCAGAGGAGTACCTGAGAGTGTCAGAGGTGTTCCTTAGAGTGTCTGGGGTGTACCTGGGAATGTCAGAGGTGTACCTGGGAGTGTCTGGGGTTGTACCTCGGAGTGTCAGAGGTGTACCTGGGAGTGTCAGGGGTGTACCTGGGAGTGTCAGAGGTGTACCTGGGAGTGTCGGAAGCGTACCTGGGAGTGTCTGGGGTGTGCCTGGGAGTGTCAGAGGTGTGCCTGGGAGTGTCAGGGGTGTACCAGGGAGTGTCAGTGGAGTACCTGGGAGTGTCTGGGATGTGCCTGGGAGTGTCTGAGGTGTACCTGGGAGTGTCAGAGGTTTGCCTGGGGTGTCAGATGTGTGCCTGTGGTGTCTGGGGTGTGCCTGGGGAGTGTCTGAAGTGTGCCACAGGAGTGTCAGAGGAATACCTGGGAGTTTCAGAGGTGTACATGGGAGTGCCTGGGGTGTACCTGAGAGTGTCAGAGGTGTACCTGGGAGTGTGTGGGGTGTACCTTGGAGTGTCAGGGGTGTACCTGGGAGTGTCAGGAATGTACCTGGGAGTATCTGAGGTGTCCCTGGGAGTGTCAGAGGGGGTGCCGGGTGTCAGGGAGACCAGGTACACCTCAGACACTCCCAGGTACCTGGTACTCCCAGGAGCTGCACCTCTGTTTGTTGAGCCACCTCCTGACCTCTGACTGCTCAGGTACACCTCTGACACTCCCAGTTACACTGAGCACTCCCAGGTGCACCCTGACACTCAGGTGCACCCTGGCCTCCCAGTCTCTGTTTCTCACCTCCAAGGTGCCACCACTAACACTCCTGCTGCACCCTCCTGACACTCCTGGGTACTCCCAGGTACACCTCCATTTACTCCAGGTGCTCCTGACCTCCAGATACACCCAGGTTCCTCTGACCTCCTGGGCACCCCTGAGCACTCAGGTACTGACCCCACTCAGACACTCTCTGACACTCCTGGTACCTGCGAGACTCCCAGGTGCACGCCAGACACTCCCAGGTGCCTCGGTGATGCTCCAGGTGTGTGCTCTCAGGTCTGATCCCCAGGTGCTTCTGGGCTCAGGCCTCTGAGGCTTGTCCTGATAATCGGGTACTGATATTCCAGGTATTGACCTCTGTTCTCCGTCAGGTACGCCTGACAGTCAGGTGCACCTCTGCCTCCAGGTGCCTGCCTGACACTCTGTTTTTCGATCTCTGTAGTGCACTCCCTAGAATGGCTTCTGACGCCTGGTGACAATCCCATTTGACCTCTTATCTCAGGTATGCCTCTGGATAATGGTACCTCAGACACTCCCAGTTACTCTTCAGTTGCCTCTAACTCCAGGTACTCCGGTGCTCCGTGGTCCCTGTGCCTGACACTCAGACACTCTCTGAGTCCTGGGTTCACTCCCGGGTGACTCTGTGGCTTGCTCCTGCACATCCGACTCTCTTGGTGCCTCCGAAACTCCCAGGTGCTTCATGACACTCCTTTTAGGTTCTCTCAGGTGCACCTCTGACATTTGGGTACAGGTCTTTCTGAAAATCTCAGGTGTCCTCTGACACTCCTGGTAACCTGACCTCAGGTGACGCCTGTGTGCACTTCCAGGTGCCTCAGACACTCCCAGGTACACCAGGTACACCTGACCTCCCAGGTACTCTGACCTCCCAGTACACCTCTGTTTCCCAGGTACACCCGGACACTCCAGATACCTCCGCACTCCGGGTGCTCCTCTGACATTCTCGGGGACACACATCAGATTGCTTAGTACCAGTTACTCAGGTACCTGAACACTCCAGGTGCCTGACTGCCTTGGTACACTGGCTTCCTGGTACACCGTTCAACCCTCCCAGGTACACCTTCGACTGCTTGAGGTCTCCCAGGCACTCCCAGGTACCTCCCAGTTAGACCTCGACTCCAGGTCACCTAGACACTCCCAGGTACACCCCGACACTCCCAGGTACAGATCTCAGGTGGACTCTGAGCACTCTCAGGAATACCTCTGAGCCTCTCAGGAACACCTCTGACACTCCCAGATCTCGATGCCAGGTACTCCGATAGTCCCAGGTACACTTCTCCCAGGTCCCGAGTACCTCAGGTGCCTCAGTCCCACGTGCGCATCTGCACTCCCAGGTGCATCCGACACTCCCAGGTGCCTGTGCTCCCAGGTACTCCTCTGACCTCCCTGGTGCACCTCTGACACTCCCAGGTACACCTCTGACTCCCCTCCTGACACTCCCAGCTACACCTCTTACCTCCTGGTTCTCCTCGACACTCCTGGATTCTCCCAGCCTCAGGTACCTCAGACACTCCCAGGTACTCCCAGGCATCTGTACTCCCAGGTGCACTTACTCCCAGGTACTCCTCTGACACTCCCAGGTATGCTGACTCCAGGTGCAGCTTTGACTCTCCCAGGTATCTGACCTCCAGACTACTCAGGTCTGCTTCTGAACCCTCCCAGGTACCTGGACACTTTCCAGGTACACCACACTCTCAGTTACACCTCTGACACTCTCAGGTACACCACTGACACTATCAGGTACACCTCTGGCCTCCCAGTGCTCCTTTTCGCTCCCAGGTGCACCCTCTGACATCCAGGGACACCTCTGACTTCTCTGACACTCCCAGGTGCACCTCTGGCCTCCCAGGTACACCTCTGGCCTCCCAGGTACATCTCTGGCCTCCCACTTACACCTCCGACCTCCCAGTTACACCCCTGACACTCCCAGGTACATTTCAGGCACTCCCAGGTACACCTGACCTCCCAGGTACTCCTCTGACACTCCCTGGTACACCTCTGGCCTCCCAGCTACACCTCTTACCTCCTGGTTCTCCTCTGACACTCCTGGTTCTGCTCTGCACTCCAGGTACCTCAGCCACTCCCAGGTACACCTCAGACACTCCCAGGTACACCTCTGACACACCCAGGTACACCCCTGACACTCCCAGGTACATCCCTGACCTCCAGGTACTCCTCCCACCTCCCAGGTACTCTTCTGACACTCCCGGGTACAGCTTTGACACTCCCAGTGCCTCTGACACTCCCAGTGCACCTCTGGCCTCCCAGTTACACCTCGGCCTCCCAGTCACCTCGACACTCCCAGTTACCTGACACTCCCAGGTACACCTTGATACTCCCAGGTACAGCTCTGACACCTCCAGGTTCACCTTGACACTCCCAGGTACACCATGACACTCCCAGGTACACCTCTGCACACTCAGTTACACCTCTTACACTCCCAGGTACACCACTGACACTATCAGGTACCTCACACCTCCCAGGTACTCCTTTGACGCTCCCAGGTGCTTCTCTGACTCCCAGGTATCTGACCTCCCAGGTACACCTCTGACACTCCCAGGTAAACCTCTGACACTCCCAGGTACTTTTCAGACACTCCCAGATACACCTCTGACATTCCCAGGTGCTCCTCTGACACCTCCAGGTACACCTCAGACACTCCAGGTACACCCTAAACTCCATGTACACCCCTGACCTCCCAGGTACACCTCTGACACTCCCAGGTAAACCCTGGACCTCCCAGTACACCTCTGACACTCCCAGGTGCTCTGGCCTCCCAGGTACATCTGACTCTCCATGTACACCTCTGACAATCCCAGGTACAACTCTGACACTCTCAGGAACACATCTGGCCTCCCAGGTACACTCCTGACAATCCCAGGTACACCTCCGACGCCTCCCAGTGCACATCTGACACTCCCAGGTACACCTCTTACACTCCCTGGTTCTCCCCAGCCTCCCAGGTGCCCTCAGACCTCCCAGGTACACCTCAGACACTCCCAGTTACACCCTGACCTCCCAGGTGCATCTCTGACCTCCCACTTACACCTCCGACCCTCCCAGTTACCCCTGGCCTCCCAGGTACACCCTGTTACTCCCAGGTGCACCTCTGATACTCCCAGGCACTTCTCTGACACTCCCAGGTACCTCAGACACTCCCAGGTACCTCTCACACTCCAGGTACCTCCACCTCCCAGGTACCCTCTGTCCTCCAGGTACTCCTGTTACAGTCCCTGGTATTTCTCTGACACTCCAGGTACTCACAACTCCTGGTGCACCTCTGGCCTCCCAGGTACACCCCAGACACCCCAGTTACACCCTGGCCTCCCAGGTACCCCAGACACTCCCAGGTACACCTGGCCTCCCAGGTACACCCCAAGACCTCCCAGGTACACCTCTGACATTCCCAGGTACACCCCAGACACTCCCAGGTACATCTGGCCTCCCAGGTACACCTCTGACCTCCCAGGTACACCTCCTGACACTCTCAGGAACACCTCCGACCTCCCAGGTACACCTCTGACACTCCCAGGTACACCTCTAATACTCTCAGGTATACCTCTGGCCTCCCAGTTACACCTCCGACCTCCCAGTTACCCCTAACACTCCCAGGTACACCTGACACTCCCAGATACACCCTTGATGTTCCCAGGTACCTCTGACACTCCCAAGTACACCTCTGACACTCTGGGTACACCCAGACACTCCCAGGTACCTCGGCCTCTGGTACTCCTCTGACACTACCAGGTACACCTCAGACCTCCCGTACACCCCAGACACTCCCAGGTACATCTGGCCTCCCAGCTACCTCTGACACTCCCAGGTACACCTCTGACACTCTCAGGGAACACCTCCGACACTCCCAGGTACCTCCTGACACTCCCAGGTACACCTCTGACCTCCCAGGTACACCTCTGCCAGGTACACACTAACACTCCCAGGTACACCTCCTGATGCTCCCAGGTACACCTCCTGACTCTCAGGTACACCTGTGAAACTCTCACGAACACCTCTGACACTCCCAGGTACAACTCCCTGACACTCCCAGGTACACCACTGACCTCCCAGGTACACCTCTGATGCTCCCAGTTACACCTCTGACCTCCCAGTTACTCCTCCGACCTCTCAGTTACACCCAGTACTCCCAGATACCTCTGATACTCGGGTACACCTCCTGACACTCCCAGGTGACACTCCCAGATACACCTCTGATACTCCGGTACACCTCCTGGCCTCCCAGGTACACCTCTGGCACTCCCAGGTGCACATCCGATACCCCCAGGTACCTCTGAGTAGTCCCAGGTGCAATTCTGACCTCCCAGGTACACCTCCGATACTCCCAGGTACACCTCCGTTGTCAGGTACACCTGACAGGTACGCCCCTGACACTCCAGGTACTCCTCTGGCCTCCCAGGTACTCCTCTGACACTCCCGGGTACAGCTTTGACACTCCCAGGTACATCGGCACTCCCAGGTGCACATCGGCCTCCCAGTTACACCTCCCACACTCCCAGTTACACCTGACACTCCCAGGTACCCCTACTTGCCCGGGTACACCTCTGATACTCCCAGGTACACCTGACACCTCAGGTTCCTTTGACATCCCAGGTACACAATGGCACTCCCAGGTACACCTCTGCACTCTCAGGTGCCACCACTGCCCTTATCAGGTACACCTGGCCTCCCAGGTACTCCTTTGACGCTCCCAGGTACTCCTCTGAAACTCCAGGTACACCTCGCCACTCCCAGTACACCTCTGGCACTCCCAGGCCTCGGCCTCCAGGTGCCTGCCTCCCTGGTACCTCCTAACACTCCTGAGTACACTCGGCCTCCCAGGTACCTCCGACACTCCCAGGTACACTTCAATACTCCCAGGTACACCTCTGGCCTCCCAGGTACCATGACACTCCCAGGTACTCCTCTGACCTCCCAGGTACTCCTCTGACCTCCTGGTACACCTCCGGCCTCCCAGTGCCTTGAACCTCCCAGGTACACCTCTGACCTCCCAGGTACTCCTCCTGACACTCCCTGGTACACCTCCATGCCAGGTACATGAGACACTCCCAGGTACACCTGGCCTCCAGGTACTCCTCTGACTCCCAGTGCACCTGACATTCCCAGGTACACCTCTGACACTCCCAGGTACCTCCTGACCTCTCAGGTACACCTCTGACAGTGGTACACCTCTGACACTCCCAGGTATACCTCTGACCTCCCAGGTACACCTCCGACACTCCCAGGTACACCCTGACACTCCCAGTTACACCTGACACTCCTGCGTTTTAGCCTCCCAGATACACCTCGTCCTCCCAGGTACACCTCTGACACTCCCAGGTACACCGATACTCCCGCCTCCGATCCCAGGTACGTCCATTGCTCAGGCACTCCTCCTGACCTCCCCTGGTTCACCTCTCACACTCCCAGGTACCTCACCTCCGCTACACCTCCCAGGTACATTCGACCTCCCAGGTACACCTCCGGCCTCCCAGGTACTCCTCAGCCTCCCTGGTACACCTCCGGCCTCCAGGTACACCTCCGGCACTCCCAGGTACACCTCTGACACTCCAGGTACACCTCTGACACTCCCAGGTACACCTCTGACACTCCCAGGTACACCTCTGACACTCCAGGTACACCTCTGACACTTCCAGTACACCTCAGACACTCCCAGGTACACCTCAGACCTCCCAGGTACACCTCCGTCACTCCCAGGTACACCTCTGGCGCCAGGTACCTCAGACACTCCCAGGTGCACCTCGAACCTCCCAGGTGCACATCACGGCCTCCCAGGTACTCCTCTGATACTCCCTGGTACACCTCCGACACTCCCAGGTACCCTTGGCCTCCCAGGTACACCCCTGACACTCTCAGTTACCTCGGCACTCTCAGGTACACCTCTGACACTCTCAGGTACACCTCTGACACTCCCAGGTACTCTGTGGCGCTCCCAGGTACACCTCTGACATTCCCAGGTACACCTCTGACACTCCAGGTGCACTTCTGACCTCCCAGTACACCTCTGACACTCCCAGGTACCTCTGACACTCCCAGGTACATCTCTGACCTCCGCACACCTCCGGCCACTCCCAGTTACACCCCTGACACTCCCAGGTACACCTCTGACACTCCCAGGTACACCCCTGACCCTCCCAGGTACACATCTGACCTCCCAGGTACACACCTGGCACTCCCAGGTACACCTCTGATACTCCCAGGTACACCTCCGACACTCCCGGTTACCTCAACCTCCCAGTTACACACCTGACATTCCGTTACACCGTGATACTCCCAGATACACCTGAGTATTCCCAGGTACATCTCTGGCCTCCCGTGCACCTCTGACACTCCCAGGTACACCCAGACTTCTCAGGTACCTCTGACACTCCCAGGTACTCCTCTGACATTCCCAGTGCACCTCGACACTCCCAGGTACACCCCAGACACTCCCAGGTACACATCTGACCTCCCAGGTACACCTCCGAACCTCCCAGGTACACCTCTGACACTCCCAGGTACCTCCTGACACTCTCAGGTACACCTTCGACACTCCCAGGTACACCTCTGACACTCCCAGGTGCCTCTGGCCACTCCCAGGTACACCACTGACACTCCCAGGTACACCTCTGATCTCCCAGGTACACCTCTGACACTCTCAGGACACCTCTGACACTCAGGTACACCTCTGACACTCCCAGGTACACCTCTGACACTCCCAGGTACACCACTGACACTCCCAGGTACCTCTGATGCTCCCAGTTAAACCTCTGACCTCCCTTACTCCTCCGGCCTCTCAGTTACACCCCCAGACCTCCCAGGTGCACCCTTGGCACTCCCAGGTCACCTCTGAGTACTCCCAGGTACACCTGACCTCCCAGGTACATCCGATACCCCAGGTACACCTCAGATAGTCCCAGGTACACTTCTGACACTCCCAGGTACACCTCGATACCCCAGGTTGCCTCCGATAGTCCCACGTACACCTCTGATCTCCCAGGTACATCCGGCACTCCCAGGTACACCATGACACTCCCAGGTACTTCCTCTGACACTCCCTGGTACCTCTGACACTCCTGGTACACCTCTGGCCTCCCAGCCACCTCTGACACTCCAGGTACCTCTTACACTCCTGGTTCTCCTCCTGACACTCCTGGTTCTCCTCTGACCTCCCAGGTACACCTCAGCTCACCAGGTACACCTCAGACACTCCCAGGTACACCTCTGTCACTCCCAGGTACTCCTCAGCACTCCCAGGTACAGCTTGACCTCCCAGGTACACCTCCCCGCTCAGGTACACCTCTGGCCTCCCAGGTACCTCCGACACTCCCAGTTACACCTCCGGCCTCCCAGTTACCTCCGACACTCCAGGTACACCTGGCCTCCCAGGTACCTTTGATACCCCAGGTACCTCTGACACCTCCAGGTTCTTTGACCTCCCAGGTACACCAAGTGACCTCCCAGGTACCTCTGACCTCCTCAGTTACACCTCTGACACTCTCAGGTGCACCACTGACACTATCAGGTACACCTCTTACCTCCCAGGTACTCCTTTGACGCTCCAGGTGCTTCTGACCTCCCAGGTACCTCTGACACTCCAGGTACACCTCTAACCACTCCAGGTACACCTCTGACACTCCCAGGTACCTCAGACCTCCAGGTACACCCTGACATGCCAGGGACACCTCTGACCTTCAGGTACCTTCTGACCTCCCAGGTACACCTCTGACACTCCCAGGTACTCCTCTGACACTCCCAGGTACCTCTGACCTCCCACTTACACCTCCGACCCTCCCAGTTACACCCTGACACTCCCAGGTACACCCCTGACACTCCCAGGTACCTCTGATACTCCAGGTACATCTCTGGCCTCCCAGGTACCTCAGACACTCCCAGGTACACCTCACCTCCCAGGTACACCTCTAACACCCCAGGTACACCTCAGACACTCCCAGGTACCTCTCACACTCCCAGGTACACCTCTGTCACTCCCAGGTACTCCTGTTCAGTCCTGGTATTTCTCTGACACTCCCAGGTACTCCACTGACACTCTGGTACCACGTCTGCCTCCCAGGTACACCCCAGACACCCCAGTTACACCTGACCTCCAGGTACACCCCAGACACTCCCAGGTACACCTCTGACACTCCCAGGTACACCCCAGACACTCCAGGTACACCTCTGACACTCCCAGGTACACCCCAGACACTCAGTGCACCTCTGACACTCCCAGGTACCTCCTGACCTCCCAGGTACACCTCTGACACTCCCAGGTACACCTCCGACACTCCCAGGTCACACCTCTGACACTCCCAGATACACCTCTAATACTCCCAGGTATACTCTGACACTCCCAGTTACACCTCCGGCACTCCCAGTTACACCCCTGACACTCCGGTACACCTGACCTCCCAGATACACCTCTGATATTCCCAGGTACACCTCTGACCTCCAAGTACTCTGACACTCCTGGTACACCCCCAGACGCCTCCCAGGTACACCTCTGACACTTGCTCCCAGGTACTCCTCTGACACTACCAGGTACACCTCAGACACTCCCAAGTACACCCCCAGACACTCCCAGGTACACATCAGCCTCCCAGCTACACCTCGGCCTCCCAGGTACACCTCCCCAGCCTCTCAGGGACACCTCCGACCTCCCAGGTGCACCTCTGACCTCCCAGGTACCTCTGACCTCCCAGGTACACCTCCTGACACTCCCAGGTACCTGACCTCCCAGGTACACCTCTGATGCTCCCAGGTACACCTCTGACACTCTCAGGAACACCTGTGAGAACTCTCAGGTACACCTCTGACACTCCCAGGTACAACTCTGACACTCCCAGGTACACCACTGACACTCCCAGGTACCTCTGATGCTCCCAGTTACCTCTGGCCTCCCAGTTACTCCTCCGGCCTCTCAGTTACCCCTGATACTCCCAGGTACACCTGACCTCCCAGATACACCTCTGATCTCCAGTTACCTCCTGGCCTCCCAGGTACACCTCTGACCTCCCAGGTACACATCCGATACCCCCCAGGTACCTCCTGATAGTCCAGGTACAATTCTGACCTCCCAGGTACACCTCCGATACCCCCCAGTACACCTCCGACAGTCCCAGGTACACCCCTGACACTCCCAGGTACACCTCGGCCTCCCAGGTACTCCTCTGACACTCCAGGTACAGCTTTGACTTCCCAGGTACACATCTGACCTCCCAGGTACATCTGACACTCCCAGTTACACCTCCCACACCTCCCAGTTACACCTGACACTCCCAGGTACCCCTACCTCCCGGGTACACCTCTGATACTCCCAGGTACCCACTGACACCTCCAGGTTCACCTTTGACAATCTCCGTTACACCAATGACACTCCCAGGTACACCTCTGACACTCTCCAGGTACACCACTGACACTATCAGGTACCCTCTGACACTCCCAGGTACTCCTTTGGCGCTCCCAGGTACTCTCTGAGACTTCAGGTACACCTCCTTTGCTCCCAGGTACACCTCAGACACCTCCCAGGTACACCTCTGACACTCCCAGGTACACCTCTGGCCTCCCAGGTACACCTTTAACACTCCTGGTACACCTCTAACCTCCCAGGTACACCTGACACTCCCAGGCACTCTCTGACCTCCCAGGTGCTCCTCTGACCTCCCAGGTACACCTCTGACACTCCCAGGTACACGCCTGACACTCCCAGGTACCTCCTGAGCCTCCCAGGTACTCCTCTGGCTCCCAGGCTCCTCTGACCTCCAGGTACACCTCAGCACTCCCAGGTACACCTCGACACTCCAGGTACCTCATGCCTCCCAGGTACACCTCTGGCCTCCCAGTACACCTCCAATACTCCCAGGTACACCTCTGACACTCCCAGGTACACCCTGACACTCCCAGGTACTCCTCTGACACTCCCAGGTACTCCTCCTGACACTCCTGGTTTTCCGGCCTCCCAGGTACCCTTGACACTCCCAGATACCTCTGCCTCCCAGGTACTCTCTGACACTCCCAGGTACACGCCCCAGCACTCCCAGGTACACCTCTGACACTCCCAGGTACACCTCTGACACTCCCAGGTACACCTCTGACAATCCCAGGTACACCCATGATACTCCCAGATATACCTCTGACACTCCCAGGTACCTCCGACCTCCCAGTTACACCCCTGACACTCCCAGTTACACCCCTGACACTCCCAGGTACACCTCTGACACTCCCAGGTACACCTGTCAGTACTCCCAGGTGCACCTCTGACCTCCCAGGTACACATCCGATACTCCCAGGTACCTCCGATACTCAGGTACCGTCCTGACACTCCTGGTTCCTCTCACCTCCCAGGTACACCTCTGAACTCCCTGCTACCTCAGCACTCCCAGGTACATTCGGCCTCCAGGTACACCTCTGGCACTCCCAGGTACTCCTCTGACCTCCCTGGTACACCTCCGACACTCCCAGGTACACCTCCGACTTCTCCCAGGTACACCTCTGACACTTCCGTACACCTCGAACAATCCCAGGTACACCTCAGACACTCCCAGGTCACCTCTGAGCTCCCGTGTTCTCTGACACTTCCAGGTACACCTCAGACACTCCCGGGTACCTCTGACACTCCCAGGTGCACCTCAGACACTCCCAGGTGCCTCAGACACTCCCAGGTGACCTCTGACACTCCCAGGTGCACCTCAGACCTCCCAGGTACACCTCAGACACTCCAGGTACACTTCCTGACACCTCCCAGGTACCTCTGACACTCCCAGGTGCACCCCTGACACTCCAGGTACCCCCTGACACTCCAGGTACACCTCTGACACTCCCAGGTACACCCTGACACTCCCAGGTACACCTCCTGACCTCCCAGTACACCTCTACACTCCCAGTACTCACCTCACACTCCCAGGTACACCTCTGACACTCCCAGGTACACCTCTGACAATCCCAGGTAACTCTGACACTCAGGACACCACCTGACACTTGGTACGCTCGACATCCCAGGTACACCTCTGATGCTCCCAGGTACACCTCTGACACTCCCAGGCACCTCCGACACTCCCAGGTACACCCTAAACCTCCCAGGTACACCTTGGCACCAGGTACACCCCTGACCTCCCAGGTACACCTCTGACACTCCCAGGTACACCTCTGACACTCCCAGGTACACCTCTGACACTCCCGGTACACCTCTGACACTCCCAGGTACTCCTCTGACACTCCCAGGTACACCTCCGACACTCCAGGTACACCCCAGACACTCCCAGGTACACCTCTGACACTCCCAGGTACTCTCTGACACTCCTGGTACACCTCAGACACTCCCAGGTACACCCCTGACACTCCAGTACACCTCTGACACTCCCAGTGTACTCCTCCTGACACTCCCAGGTACACCGCTGACACTCCAGGTACACCTCTGACACTCCAGGTACACCTCTGACACTCCCAGGTACACCTCTGACACTCCCAGGTACACCTCTGACACTCCAGGTACACTGTGATACTCCCAGGTACACCTCTGACACTCCCAGGTACACCTCCGACACTCCCGGTTACACCCCTGACACTTCCCAGGTACACCCTGACACTCCCAGGTACACCCGGCCTCCCAGGTACACCTCTGACACTCCCAGGTACACCTCTGGTCTCCCAGGTATCCTCTGAGCCTCCCAGGTACACCTCCGGCACTCCCAGGTATACTACCTCCTGATTACCTGACACTCCCAGGTACACCTCAGTCCTCCCAGGTACCTCGGCTTGCTCCCAGGTACACCTCCGACACTCCAGGTACACCTCACTCTTATCCAGTAAACCGAACCTACAAAACTATACAGGTGTTTGTGTTCTCTCCTGTATATAGAACTTATTACCCAGAACACCTTACCACCTCTCCTGACACTCCCAGGTACTCTTGACACCTCCCAGTGCACCTCTGACACTCCCAGGTACAACTCAGACACTCCCAGGTACACCTTTGACACTCCCAGGTACACCTCTGCCTCCCAGGTACACCTCTGACACTCCGTGGTACACCTCTGACACTCCAGGCCTCTGACACTCCCAGGTACCTCTGGCACTCCAGGTACATCTCACGAACTCCCAGGTGCAAACCTGACACTCCCAAGTGCAACTCTGACACTTACAGGTACACCTCTGACACTCCCAGGTACACCTCCGACACTCCCAGGTACACCTCCGACACTCCCAGGTACACCACTGACACTCCCAGGTACCTCCAGACACTCAGGTACACCTCAGACTCCTCCCAGGTACACTCAGACACTTGGGTACATCTCAGACACTCCCAGGTACACCTTTGACACTCCCAGGTACACCCCTGACACTCCCAGGTACACCTCTCACCTCCCAGGTACACTTCAGACACTCCCAGGTACACCTCTGACACTTCCAGGTACACGCTGACACTTCCAGGTACACCTCAGACACTCCCGGTACACCTCCAGACACCTCCCAGGCACACCTTTGACACTCCCAGGTGAGTTTGTTGTGTATTATGTTGTGCCTTTGTATTATTTTTCAGCCTAGCTAGCAGCGTGTGGCATGTTATTACATATCCACATGCTGCTAGCTAGGCTGAATTCATGGACACTCATATACATACATAATATATAGTCAGCATACCTCTCTTATACACCAAACACCTGACACTCCCAGGTACACCTCGACACTCCAGTGCACCTCTTCACACTCCCAGGTACCTCTGACACTCCCAGGTACACCTCTGACTCTCCCAGGTACACCACTGCACTCCCAGGTACACCTCCTGGCACTCCCAGGTACACCTCTGACACTCCCAGCCACTCTGATACTCCCAGGTACACCTCCAGACACTCAGGTACCTCCTGACCTCCCAGGCACACCTCAGACCTCCCAGGTACCCCTCTGATCTCCCCAGGTCATCTGACACTCCCCAGGTACACCACTGACACTCCCAGGTACACCTGACACTGCCAGGTACACCTCAGACGTCCCAGGCACACCTCCGGTACTCACGGTGCACACCTCCGACACTCCCAGGTACACCTCTGACCACTCAGGTTACCCCTCAGAACCTCCCGGGCCTCTGACACTCCAGGTACACCTCTGACCTCCCGAAGTTTGCTTCCGACACTCCCAGGTCACACCATGACACTCCCAGGTACACCTCCAGACACTCCCAGGTGCACCTCTGACACTGCCAGGTACACCTCCAGACACTGCCAGGAACACTTCAGACACTGCCAAGTACACGTCAGACACTCCCAGGTACACCACCTCACACTCCTAGATACCTCTGACCTAGGTACACCTCTGACATCCCAAGTACACCTCTGACACTCCCAGGGTACCTCAGACACTCAGGTACAACGCTGACACTCCCAGGTACCTCTGACACTCCCAGGTACACCTCTGACACTCCCTGGTACTCCTTGAACACTCAGGTACCTCTGACACTCCAGGTACACCTCAGACACTCCCACATTACACCTCCGGACTACTCCCAGGTACACCTCCTGACACTCCCAGCTACTCCCCTGACACTCCGTGGTACTCTTCTGACACTCCCATGTACACCTCCAGACACTCCCAGGTACACCTCAGACAATTCCAGATACATCTCTCAGACACTCCCAGGTGCAACCTGACACTCTGGTCTGTCTGACACCCCACAGGCACACCTCTGACACTCCCAGGTACCTCAGACACTCCCAGGTACACCTCTGACCTCCCAGGTACTCTGACACTCCCAGGTACACCACCTGACACTCCCAGGTACACCTCACAGACACTCCCAGGTACACCCCTGACACTCAGGCACTCCTGACACTCCCTGGTACACCCCTGACACACCCAGGTACCTCAGATCACTTCCACTTACACCTTCACACACTTCCAGGTACACCTCAGTCACTTCCACTTACCTTACACACTTCAGGTACACCTTTGACATTCCCAGGTACACCTCTGACACTCCTGGTACACACTCAGACAGCCAGCCATTTCACCTCTGACACTTCCAGGTACACCTTTGACACTCCCAGGTACACCTCATACACTCCCAGGTACACCTCAGACACTCCCAGGTACCTCCTTGCTCCCAGGTACACCACTGACACTCCCAGGTACCTCTGGCTCCCAGGTACACCTCGGCCTCCAGGTACACCTCTGACACTCCTAGGTATGCATCTGACACTCCCAGGTACACCCCCTGACACTCTCGGTACACCTCTGACACTCCCAGGTACAACTCTGACACTCTCAGGTGCCTCAGACACTCCAGGTCCACACCTCAGACACTCCAGGTACACCTCAGACACTCCCAGGTACACCCTCTGACACTCTCAGGTACTGCCATGACCCTCCCAGGTACACCCCTGACACTCCCAGGTACACCTCTGACACTCCCAGGTACAACTCTGACACTCCAGGTACACCTCAGACACTCAGGTACACTCTGACACTCCCAGGTACACCTCTGACACTTCCAGGTACACCTCCTGACACTCCCAGGTACACCAGCCCCCAGGTACACCTTTGACACTCTCGGGTACACCTCTAACACTCCCAGGTACACCTCTGACGCCAGGTGCACCTCTGACACTCCCAGGTATCCTCCCCTGCTCCCAGGTACCTCCTGACACCCCGGGCTACCTCTGACACTCCCAGGTACACTCAGACACTCCCAGGTACACCTCCTGACTTCCCAGGTACCCCACTGACACCAGGGTATCTGATCCAGGTACACCTCTGATACTCCCAGGTACACCTGTGACACTCCCAGGTACACCTCTGACCTCCCAGGTACACCCCTGACACTCCCAGGTACACCTGAAACTCCCAGGTACACCTCAGACATCCGGTGCACACCGCTGACATCCCAGGTACACACTCTGACACACCCAGGTACACCTCTGACACTCCTGGTGCTCATCTCTGACACTCCCAGGTGCCTCAGACACTCCCAGGTACACCTCCCTGACACACTGGGTACCTCTGACACTCTCAGGTACACCTCAGACACTCAGGTGCACCCCTGACACTCCCAGGTTACCTCTGACACTCCAGGTACACCTCTGACCTCCTGTTTACCTCAGACACTCCCAGGTACCCACCTCTGACCTCCCAGGTACACCTCCGACACTCCCAGGTTTTTCCTGACACTCCCAGGTACCTGCAGCTCCCAGGTACACCTGACCCCCCTGTGTCTCTGACACTCCCAGAACTCAGCTGCCCAGGTACACCTCTGACACTCCCAGGTACACCTCCGACACTCCCAGGTACACCTCTGCTCTCCAAGAACACCTCGAAGCCTCCAGGTGCACCCCTGGGCTCTCACGGTACACCCCTGACACTCCCAGGGCCCTCTGACACTCCAGGTACACCTCTGACTCCCAGGTGCCTCAGACATCCCAGGTGCCTCTGACACTCCCAGGTACACCTCCGGCACTCCAGGCACCTCCTGACACTCCCAGGTACACCTCAGACACTCCAGGTGCCCTCTGATACTCCCAGGTACATCTGACACTCCCAGGTACACCTCAGACACTCCCAGGTACACCTCTGACACTCCCAGGTGCACACTGCCTCCAGGTACACCTCCTGACACTCCCAGGCACACCTCCTGACACTCCTGATTTGCCTCAGACACTCCCAGGTACACCTCTGACCTCCCAGGTACACCTCTGACACTCCCAGGTACACCTCTGACACTCCCAGGCACCTGTCATCTCCCAGGTACTCCACCGATGCACTCCTGGTACACCTCCTGACCTCCCAGGTCACACTCAGACACTCCTAGGTACACCTCTGACATTCCAGGTACACCTCCGGCCTCCCAGCCCCGACTGTCCCAGGTACACCTCTGACACTCCCAGGTCACCACTGACACTCTGGGTACACCTCTGACACTCCTAGGTTCCTCTGACACTCCCAGGTACACCTCCTGACCTCCCAGGTACCTCCGACACTCCCAGTCTCCGGCCTCCCAGGTACACCTCCGCTCAGGGCCACCTCTGACCTCCCAAGTACACCTCCAGACACTCCCAGGTGCCCCTCTGATACTCCCAGGGAACACACTCAGACCTCCCAGGTACCTCAGACACTCCCAGGTACACCTCTGACACTCCCAGGTGCACCTCAGACACTCCCAGGTACACCTCTGACACTCCCAGGTACCTCAGACACTCCATGTACACCTCTCTGACACTTCCAGGTACACCTTTGACACTCCCAGGTACGTCCACACTCCCAGGCTCTGCACTCCCAGGTGCCTCAGACACTCAGGTACCAATACCTCCCAGGTGCTCCCTGACACTCCTGGTACATCTCTGACTTGCTCCCAGGTTGCACCTCAGACACTCCCAGGTACCTCCTGACATTCCCAGGTGCACCTCCGACACTCCCAGGTAAACCCCAAACTCCTAAGACACCTCTGACACTCCCAGGTGCACCACTGACACTCAGGTTGCACCCCTGACACTCCTAGGTTCTCTGACACTCCCCAGGTACACCTCTGACACTCCCAGGTACACCTCCGAGCTTGCTCCAGGTACACCTCCGACACTCCCAGGTACCTCTCGGCACTCCTGGCCCCCACCTCTGACACTCCCAAGTACACCTCCAGACACTCCCAGGTACCCCTCTGATACTCCCAGGAACACCTCTGACACTCCCAGGTACACCTCAGACACTCCCAGGGTACCTCTGACACTCCCAGGTACACCTCAGACACTCAGGTACACCTCTGACACTCCTGGATTTACCTCAGACACTCCCATGTTACACCTCTGACACTTCTCCAGGTACACCTTTGACACTCCAAGTACACCTCCACTGCTCCCAGGTACACCTCAGACACTCCCAGGTACACCTCTGACACTCCCAGGTACACCACTGACACTCTCAGGTACACCTCTGGCACTCCCAGGTACCTCAGACACTCCCAGGTACACCTCTGACACTCTTAGGTATGCACTGAGCCTCCCAGGTACACCCTGACACTCCCAGGTACACCTCTGACACTCCTGGGTACAACTCTGACACTCTCCAGGTACACCTCAGACACTCAGGTACACCTCAGACACTCCCAGGTACACCTCAGACACTCCCAGGTACCTCTGACACTCTTAGGTATGCCGCTGACCCTCCCAGGTACACCCTGACACTCCCAGGTACACCTCTGACACTCCAGGTACAACTCTGACACTTCCAGGTACACCTCTGGCACTGGCCATGCCATGACACCCCCAGGTACCTTTGACACTCACACCTCTAACACTCCCAGGTACTCCTCTGACGCTCAAGGTGCTCTCTAACACTCCCAGGTATGCCTCGACACTCCCAGGTACACCTCTGACACCCCAAGGTACCTCCTGACACTCAGGTACAAATCTGACCTCCCAGGTACACCTCTGACACTTCCAGGTGCACTGACACTACCAGGTACACTCTGACCTCCCAGGTACCTCTGATACTCCCAGGTACACCTGTGACACTCCAGGTACACCTGACCACCCAGGTACACCTGACACTCCCAGGTACACCTCCTAGGCTCCCAGGTACACCCTCAGACACTCCCAGGTACACCTTGACACTCCCAGGTACCTCGACACACCCAGGTACACCTCTGACACTCCCTGGTGCCTCATCTGACCTCCCAGGTACACCTCAGACACTCCCAGGTACACCTCTGACACACTGTGGTACTCCTCTGACACTCTCAGGTACACCTCAGACCTCCCAGGTGCCCCTGACCCTCCCAGGTACACCTCTGACACTCCCAGGCACACCTCTGACACTCCTGGTGCACCTCAGACACTCCCAGGTACACCTCGACACTCCCAGGTACCTCCTGACCTCCCAGGTACACCACTGACGCTCCCAGGTACCATGACACTCCCAGGTACTCACTGACACTCCCTGGTGCATCTCTGACACTCCCAGGTACACCTCAGACACTCCCAGGTACACCTCCTGACATTCCCAGGTACACCTCCGACACTCCCAGGTAAACCCCGTCTCTCCCAAGTACACCTCTGACACTCCCAGGTGCACACCGACACCCCAGGTACACCCCTGACACTCCAGGTACCTCCTGACCTCCCAGGTACACCTCTGACCTCCCAGGTACACCTCCGACCTCCCAGGTACACCTCGACACTCCCAGGTACACCTCGGCACTCACAGCCACACCTCGGCCTCCAGGTACACCTCTGAACCTCCCAGGTGCCCTCTGATGCTCCCAGGAGACCATCTGACCTCCCAGGTACACCTCAGACACTCCCAGGTACCTCAGACACTCCCAGGTGCACCCCTGACACTCCCAGGTACACCTCTGACACTCCCAGGCACACCTCTGACACTCCCTAGTTACCTCCAGACACTCCCAGGTGCACCTCCTGACACTCCCAGGTACACCTCCTGACACTCCCAGGTACACCACTGACGCTCCCGGTACCAATAACACTCCCAGGTACTCCACCTGACACTCCCTGGTACATCTCACACTCCCAGGTACACCTCAGACACTCCTAGGTACACCTCTCTGACATTTGGTACACCTCAAGCACTCCCAGGTAAACCCCCGACTGTCCTAAGAACACCTCTGACCTCCCAGGTGCCACCGACACTCCCAGGTCACCCCTGACACTCCCAGGTTCACCTCTGACACTCCCAGGTACCTCTGACACTCCAGGTACACCTCCGGCCTCCAGGTACCTCCGGCACTCCCAGGTACACCTCCGGCACTCACTTCACACCTCTAGCACTCCCAGGTACACCTCTGACACTCCCAGGTACCCCTCTAGTCTCCCAGGTACACACTCCGACCTCCCAGGTACACCTCTGACCTCCTGGGCCTCTGACTCCCAGGCACCTCAGACACTCCCAGGTACACCTCTGACACTCTCTGGTACTCCTCTGACACTCCCAGGTACACCTCAGACCTCCCAGGTACACCTCAGACACTCCCAGGTACACCTCAGACACTCCCAGGTGCACCTGACCTCCCAGGTACACCTCCCACTCCAGGCACCTCTGACACTCCCTGGTACACTCAGACACTCCCAGGTATCTGATACTCCCAAGTGCCTCTGACACTCCCAGGTACACCTGACTCTCGGTACACCTATGACACTCCCAGGTACTCCACTGACACTCCCAGGTACACCTCCTGACACTCCCAGGTACCTCAGACACTCCCAGGTACACCTCTGACATTCCCAGGTACACCCTCGACCTCCCAGGTAACCCCCGACTCTCCAGAACACCTCTGACACTCCCAGGTGCACCACCCACTCTGGTACCTCCTGACCTCCCAGGTACACCTCAGGCACTCCCAAATTTCTGACCTCCCAGGTGCAGCACTCACACCTGACACTCCCAGGTACATCCTGACACTCCCAGGTACCTCAGACACTCCCAGGTACCTCTGACATTCCCAGGTACACCTCCGACACTCCCAGGTACACCCCGTCTCTCCAAGGTACCTCCTGACACTCCCAGGTGCACCACCGACACTCCCAGGTACACCCCTGACACTCCCAGGTACCTCTGACACTCCCAGGTACCTCCTGACACTCCCAGGTACACCTCCGACACTCCCAGGTACACCTCCGACACTCCCAGGTACACCTCGGCACTCCCACAGCCACACCTCTGACACTCCCAGGTACCTCAGACACTCCCGGTGCACCTCTGACACTCCCAGGTACATCTGACACTCCCAGGTACCTCAGAACCTCCCAGGTACACCTCAGACACTCCCAGGTGCACCCCTGACCTCCAGGTACACCTCCTGACACTCCCAGGCACACCTCTGACCCCTCCCTGGTACACCTCAGACACTCCCAGGTACACCTCTGACCTCCCAGGTACACCTCTGACACTCCCAGGTACACCACTGACGCTCCCAGGTACACCATGCTGCTCCCAGGTACACCACTGACACTCCCAGGTACATCTCTGACACTCCCAGGTACACCTCAAACCTCCCAGGTACACCTCTGACATTCCCAGGTACACCTCCGACACTCCCAGGTACACCTCCGACTCTCCTGAAACACCTCAGCACTCCCAGGTGCCACCGACACTCCCAGTACACCCCTGACCTCCCAGGTACACCTCTGGCTCTCCAGGCCTCTGACCTCCCAGGTACACCTCCGGCCTCCCAGGTACACCTCCGGCCACTCCCAGGTACACCTCCGAGCACTCCACAGGTACACCTCTGACACTCCCAGGTACACCTCAGACACTCCCAGGTACCCTGACCTCCCAGGTACACCTCTGACACTCAGGTACACCTCCTGACACTCCCGAGGTACTCTCTGACACTCCCAGGTACCTCAGACACTCCAGGTACACCTCTGACACTCCGAGGTACACCTCTGACACTCCCAGGTACACCTCAGACACTCCCAGGTACACCTCGGACACTCCCAGGTACACCTCAGACACTCCCAGGTGCACCCCTGACACTCCAGGTACACCTCTGACACTCCCAGGTACACCTCTGGCTCCTGGTACACCTCAGACACTCCCAGGTACACCTCCTGACACTCCCAGGTACACCTCTGCAACACTCCCAGGTACACCTCTGACACTCCCAGGTACACCTCTGACACTCCCGTGCTCACTGACACTCCTGGTACATCTCTGACACTCCAGGTACACCTCCTGCTCCCAGGTACACCTCTGACACTCCCAGGTACACCTCCGACACTCCCAGGTACACCCCGACTCTCCCAAGAACACCCTGACACTCCCAGGTGCACCACCGACACTCACAGTACACTGACACTCCCAGGTACACCTCTGACACTCCCAGGTACCTCCTGACACTCCCAGGTACCTCCGACACTCCCAGGTACACCTCGGCCACTCCCAGGTACACCTCCAGGCACTCCACAGGTACACCTCTGACACTCCCAGGTACATCCTGACACTCCCAGGTACACCACTCAGCACTCCCCAGGTACACCGCCCAACACTGCCAGGTACACCTCAGACACTCCCAGGTACACCTCCCATGCTCCCAGGTACACCTCCGACACTCCCAGGTACACCTCTGACACTCCCAGGTACACCTCAGACACTCCAGGTACACCTCAGACACTCCCAGGTACACCTCAGACACTCCCAGGCACACCTCAGACACTCCCAGGTACACCTCAGACACTCCCAGGTGCACTCTGACACTCCCAGGTACACCTCAGACACTGCCAGGTACACTTCAGACACTGCCAAGTACACCTCAGACACTCCCAGGTACACTCAGACACTCCCTAGGTACCTCTGACACTCCCAGGTACACCTCTGACACTCCCAGGTACACCTCTGACCTCCAGGTACACCTCAGACACTCCCAGGTACCCCTGACGCTCCCAGGTACACCTCTGACACTCCCAGGTACACCTCTGACACTCCCTGGTACTCCTCAGACACTCCCAGGTACACCTCTGACACTCCCAGGTACACCTCAGACACTCCCAGGTACACCTCTGACACTCCCAGGTACACCTCTGACACTCCCAGGTACTCCTCTGACACTCCGTGGTACTCCTCTGACACTCCCAGGTACACCTCAGACACTCCCAGGTACACCTCAGGCAATTCCAGGTACATCTCAGACACTCCCAGGTGCACTGCAGCCTCCAGGTGCAACTCTGACACTACAAACTTCTGCACTCCCAGGTACACCTCCAGACACTCCCAGGTACACCTCCTGACACTCCCAGGTACACCTCTGACACTCAGGTACACCTCAGACACTCGGTACACCTCTGACACTCCCAGGTACCTCCTGAACCTCCAGGTACCTCAGACACTCCCAGGTACACCTTTGACACTGCCAGGTACACCTCTGACACTCCCAGGTACCACTTCTGACACTCCCAGGTACACCTCAGACACTCCCAGGTACACCTCAGACACTCCCAGGTACACCTTGACCTCCCAGGTACACCTCCTTACACTCCCAGGTACACCTCAGACACTCCCAGGTACACCTCAGACACTCCCAGGTGCCTCTGACACTCCCAGGTACACCTGACCTCCCAGGTACCTCTGGCACTCCAGGTACACCTCTGACCTCCCAGGTACACCTCTGACACTCCCAGGCACCTCTGACACTCCCAGGTACACCTCAGACACTCCCAGGTACACCTCTGACACTCCCAGGTACCTCTCTGACACTCCCAGGTACCTACAAACGCTCCCAGGTACACCTCTGACACTCCCAGGTCACCTCTGACCTCCCAGGTACACCTCCGACACTCCCAGGTACCTCTGATACTCCCAGGTACACCTCCGACACTCCCAGGTACACCCTAGCCTCCCAGGTACACCTCCGACCTCCCAGTGCACTGACCACTCCCAGGTACACCTCTGACACTCCCAGGTACACCTCCGACACTCCAGGTAACCTCCATGCTCCCAGGTACACCTCTGACACTCCCAGGTACCCTACCGACACTCCCAGGTACACCCCTGACACTCCCAGGTACCTCTGACACTCCGGTACACCTCCGACCTCCCAGGTACACCTCGACACTCCCAGGTACCTCCGGCATTCCCAGGTACACCTCTGACCTCTGGGTACACCTCCAGACACTCCCAGTACCCCTCTGATCTCCCAGGTATACATCCCAGCCACTCCCAGGTACACCCCAACACTCCCAGGTACACCTCTGACACCCCAGGTACCCCTCTGACACTCCCAGGTACCTCCGACACTCCCAGGTACACCTCCCAGCACTCCCAGGTACACCGCTGACACTGCCAGGTACACCTCTGACAGTCCAGGTACCTCTGCCTCCCAGGTACACCTCAGACACTCCCAGGTACACCTCCTTCTCTCCAAAACACCTCCTGACACTCCCAGGTACACCACCATGCTCATAAGTACACCCATGACACTCCCGGTACACCTCTGACACTCCCAGGTACACCTCAGACCTCCCAGGTACACCTCTGACCTCCGGTACACCTCTGACCTCCCAGGTACACCTCAGACACTCCCAGGTACACCGCTGACCTCCCACGTACCTCTCAGCCTCCCAGGTACACCTCTGACCTCCTGGTACTCCTGAACACTCCCAGGTACACCACTGGCACTCTGGGTAGACCTCAGACACTCCCAGGTACCTCTGACACTCCCAGGTACACCTCAGACACTCCCAGGTACACCTCAAGCACTCACAGGTGCACCCTAACACTCCCAGGTACACCTCTGACCTCCCAGGCACCTCCGAACCTCCCCGGTACCTCAGACACTCCCAGGTACACCTTTGACACTCCAGGTACACTGACACTATCAGGTACCCCCAGCACTCCCAGGTACACCAGCCTCCCAGGTACACCTCAGACACTCCAAGGTACCTCCGAGACTCCCAGGTACACCCCTGACACTCCCAAGTACACCTCTGACCTCCCAGGTACACCTCTGACACTCCCAGGTACCTCCGACACTCCCAGGTACACCTCCGACTCTCCCAAGAACCTCTGCACTCCCAGGTACACCACCGACACTCAGGTACACCCCTGCACTCCCAGGTACATCTCTGTCACTCCCAGGTACACCCTACATCCAGGTACACCTACGACACTCCAGTGCCACCTCCGGCACTCAGGTACACCTCTGACACTCTGGGTACGTCAGACACTCCCAGGTAACCCTCTGATACTCCCAGGTATACATCTGACCTCCCAGGTACATCTCCGACTCTCCCACGAACACCTCCAGCACTCCCAGGTACACCACCGACACTCGCAGGTACCCTGACTCCAGGTACACCTCCGACACTCCCAGGTACACCCCTGACACCCCCAGGTACACCTCTGCCACTCCCAGGTACACCTCTGACCTCCAGGTACCTCCGACCTCCAGGTACACCTCCGACTCTCCCAGAACACCTCGGCCTCCCAGGTACACCACCGACACTCGCAGGTACACCCCTAACACTCCCAGGTACATCTCTGTCCTCCCAGGTACACCTCCTACACTCCCAGGTACACCTCGACACTCCCAGGTACACCTCCGGCTCCCAGGTACACCTCTCTGACACTCCTGGGTACCGTCAGACACTCCCAGGTAACCCTCTGATACTCCCAGGTATACATCTGACCTCCCAGGTACATCTCGACTCTCCCAGAACACCTCCTGACACTCCGGTACACCACCGACACTCGCAGGTACACCCCTACACTCCCAGGTAGACCTCCGACACTCCCAGGTACACCCCTGACACTCCCAGGTACCTCCTGACCTCCCGTACACCTCCGAACACTCCAAGGTACACCTCCAGCTCTCAGGTACACCACTGACACTCCCAGGTTACCTCGAGCCTCCCAGGTACACCTCAGACACCAGGTACTCCACTGACACTCCCTGGTACATCTCTCTGACCTCCCAGGTACACCTCAGACACTCCCAGGTACACCTCCGACCTCCCAGGTACACCTCTGACACTCCCAGGTACACCTCGACACTCCCAGGTACACCTCTGACACTCCCAGGTACACCTCCGACACTCTCAGGTACACCTCCGACACTCCCAGCAACACCTCTGACACTCCCAGGTACACCCTTGTGCTCCCCAGGTACACCCCATGACACTCCCAGGTACACCTCTGACCTCCCAGGTACACCTCTGACACTCCCAGGTACACCACTGACGCTCCCAGGTACACCAATGACACTCCCAGGTACTCCACTGACACTCCTGGTACATCTCTGGCACTCCCAGGTACACCTCAGACACTCCGAGTACACCTCCGACACTCCAGGTACACCTCTGACACTCCCAGGTACACCTCACACTCCCAGGTACACCTCTGACACCTCAGGTTCAACTCCGACACTCTCAGGTACAACCTCCGACACTCCCAGGAACACCTCTCTGACACTCCCAGGTACACCACCAACGCTCCCAGGTACACCCCCAGCACTAACAGGTACACCTCTGACACCCCCAGGTACCCCTCTGACACTCCCAGGTACACCTCCGACACTCCCAGGTACACCTCCAGCACTCCCAGGTACACCGCTGACACTGCCAGGTACACCTCAGACAGTCCCAGGTACACCTCTCACACTCCCAGGTACCTTGAACACTCCCAGGTACACCTCTGACACTTCAGGTATACCTCTGACACTCCCAGGTACACCTCCGACACTCCCAAGTAAACTCCTTCTCCCAGAACCTCTGACACTCCCAGGTACACCACCGACACTCGCAAGTACACCCATGACACTCCCAGGTACACCTCTGACCTCCCAGGTACACCTCAGACACTCCCAGGTACACCTCTGACCTCCCAGGTACACCTCTGAGCACTCCCAGGTACACCTCAGACACTCCCAGGTACACCGCTGACACTCCCACGTACACACTCTGACTTGCTGACACTCCCTGGTACTCCTCAGACACTCCCAGGTACACCACTGACACTCTCGGTGAACCTCAGACACTCCCAGGTACACCTCTGACACTCCCAGGTCACCTCAGACACTCCCAGGTACACCTCAAGCACTCCCAGGTGCACTGCTCCCAGGTACACCTCTGACACTCAGGCACACCTCTGATTCTCCCTGGTACACCTCAGACACTCCCAGGTACACCTTTGACACTCCCGGTACACCTCTGAACACTATCAGGTACACCACCAGCTCCCAGGTACACCAATGGCACTCCCAGGTACACCTCAGACACTCCAAGGTACCTCCGAGACTCCCAGGTACACCCCTGACACTCCCAAGTACACCTCCTGACCTCCCAGGTACACCTCTGACACTCCCAGGTACCTCCACGACACTCCCAGGTACACCTCCGACTCTCCCAAGAACACCTCCTGGCACTCCCAGGTACACCACCGACACTCGCAGGTACACCCTGACCTCCCAGGTACATCTCTGTCACTCCCAGGTACACCCCTCCCTACCCAGGTACACCTACGACACTCCCAGGTACACCTCAACACTCCAGGTACACCTCTGACACTCCCAGTACACCACCGACACTCACAGGTACACACTTGCCATTCCCAGGTACTCCTTTGACACTCCCACGTGCACACCTCCGACACTCCCAGGCCCCACCTCGACACTCCAGGTACACCTCCCAGCACTCCCAGGTACACCTCTGACACTCCAGTGCCTCAGACAATCTAAGTACCCCTCTGATACTCCCAGGCCAGCCATCTGACACTCCCAGGTACACCACTGACACTCCCAGGTGCACCATGACACTGCCAGGTGCACCTCAGACAGTCCCAGGTACACCTCTCACACTCCAGGTACCTTCAGACACTCCTAGGTACACCTCTACACCTCCAGGTACACCTCCTGACACTCAGGTACACCTCCGACACACACAGGTACACCTCCGACTCTCCCAGAAACACCTCTGACACTCCCAGGTGCCTGCCACCGACACTCCTTGGGTACACCCATGACACTCGCAAGTACCTCAGACACTCCCAGGTACACCTCTGACACTCCCAGGCCTCCGGCACTCCCGTTACACCTCCGATACTCCCAGGTGCCTCCGACCTCTCCAGGTACCCCCCAACCTCCCAGGTTACACCTCTGAACACTCCCAGGTACCTCAGACTTGCTCCCAGGTACACCTCCAGACACTCCCAGGTACACCTCAGACCTCCCCAGGTACCTCAGACACTCCCAGGTGCACCTCTGACCTTCCTCAGGTACACCTCGAACACTGCCACGAACACTTGGGCACTATACAATGCACACTCAGACACTCTCAGGTACACCTCAGACACTCTAGGTACACCTCCTGACACTCCCAGGTACCTCGGAACACTCCCAGTACACCTCTGACTTGCTCCCAGGTACACCTCTGACACTCCCAGGTACACATCAGACACTCCCAGGTACACCTCTGACACTCCCAGGTACCTCTGAGCCTCCCAAGTGCTCCTCTGACACTCCGTGGTACTCTCCCAACCTCCGAGGTACACCTCAGACACTCTGCAGAGTACCCACCTCAGGCAATTCCAGGTACATCTCAGACACTCCCCAGGTGCACCCCCAACACTCCCAGGTGCAACTCTGACACTACCAGGCACACTTCTGACACTCCCAGGTACACCTCAGACACTCCCAGGTACACCTCTCCCTTACACTCCCAGGTACAACTCTGACACACCAGGTACACCTCAGACACTCAGGTACACCTCTCACACTCCAGGTACACTTCAGACACTCCCAGGTACACCTCAGACACTCCCAGGTACACCTTTGACACTGCCAGGTACACGTCCTGACCTCCCAGGTAACTTCTGACACTCCCAGGTATCTCAGACACTCGGTACACCTCGAACACTTCAGGTACACCTTGACACTCCCAGGTACACCTTTGACACTCCCAGGTACACCTCATACCTCCCAGGTACACCTCAGACACTTCCAGGTACACCTCGAACCTCCCAGGTACACCTCTGACACTCCCAGGTACACCACCCCAGCACTCCCAGGTACACCTCTGGCACTCCCAGGTACACCTCCCAACCTCCCAGGTACACCTCTGACACTCAGGCACACCTCTGACACTCCTGAGTGCACCTCAGACACTCCCAGGTACACCTCTGGCCCGCCAGTGCACCTCCCCAGCCTCCCAGGTACACCACTCACGCTCCCAAGGTATGCCTCCTGACACTCCCAGGTACACCTCTGACCCACTCCCATGTGCACCTCCAACCTCCCAGGTACACCTCCTGATACTCCCAGGTACCTCCAAACACTCTGAGGTACACCACTGACTTGCTGACTCTCCAGGTTCACCTCAGACACTCCCAGGTACACCTCAGACACTCCCAGGTACACCTCTGACACTCCAGGTACACCTCAGACACTCCCAGGTCCACCTCCGACACTGCCAGGTACACCTCAGACACTGCCAGGAACACCTCAGACACTGCCAGGTACACCTCAGACACTCTCAGGTACACCTCAGACACTCCTAGGTACACCCTTGACTCTCCCAGGTACACCTCTGACACTCCCAGGTACACCTCTGACACTCCCAGGTACACCTCAGACACTCCCAGGTACACCGCTGACACTCCCAGGTACACACTCTGACACTCCCAGGTACACCTCTGACACTCCCAGGGTACTCCTTAGACACTCCCAGGTACACCACTACCTCCCAGGTACACCTCAGACACTCCCAGGTACACCTCTGACACTGCCAGGGACACCTCAGACACTCCCAGGTACACCTCAAACCTCCAGGTGCACCCCCTAACACTCCCAGGTACACCTCTGACACTCCCAGGCACCTCCTGACACCTATCAGGTTCACCACTGACGCTCCCAGGTACACCAATGACCTCCCAGGTACACCTCAGACACTCCCAGGTACACCTCCGAACTCCCAGGTACACCCCTGCACTCCAAGTACACCTCTGACACTCCAGGTACACCTCTGACACTCCAGGTACACCTCCGACACTCCCAGGTACACCTCGACTCTCCCAAGAACACCTCCTGCCTCCAGGCACCTCTGATTCCTGGTACCTCAGACACTCCCAGGTACACACCTTGACACTCCGGTACACCTCAGTGAACTATCCAGGTGCACCACTGACTCCCCAGGTACCACCTAGTGGCCTCCCAGGTGCACCTCAGACTGCCTCCAAGGTACACCTCCGAGACTCCCAGGTACACTTGACACTCCCAAATTACACCTCTGACACTCCCAGATTTACACCTCCTGACACTCCCAGGTACACCTCCGACACTCCAGGTACCTCCGACTCTCCAGAACACTCCTGACACTCCCAGGTACACCACCGACACTGCGCCAGGTGCACTGACACTCCCAGGTACATCTGTCCTCCCAGGTGCCTCCTACACTCCCAGGTACACCTACGACACTCCAGGTACACCTCCGGCACTCCCAGGTACACCTCCTGACACTCCCAGGTACACCACCGACACTCCGCGCAGGTACACCTTACATTCCCAGGTACTCCTCCTGACCTCCCAGGTGCACCTCCGGCACTCCCAGGTACACCTCTGACACTCCGAAGTGCACCTCAAGTTGATCAGGGTGCCCTCTCTGATGCTCCCAGACCATCTGACACTCCCAGACGTTACACCACTGACACTCCCAGGTACACCGCTGACACTGCCAGGTACACCTCAGACAGTCCCAGGTACACCTCTCCACCTCCCTGGTACCTTCAGACACTCCCTAGGTACACCTCTTACACCTCAGGTACACCTCACAGGCACTCCCAGGTACACCTCCGACACACACAGGTACACCTCGACTCTCCCAAGAACACCTCTGACACTCCAGGTACACCACCGACACTCGCAGGTACACCCATGACACTCCCAGGTACACCTCAGACACTCCCAGGTGCACCTCCTGACACTCCCAGGTACACCTCCGACACTCCCCGGGTACCTCCGATACTCCCCAGATTACCTCCGACACTCTCAGATTTTACCACTGACCTCCCAGGTTACCTCAGACCTCCAGGTACACCTCAGACACTCCCAGGTACACCTCAGACACTCCCAAGGTACACTTCGGGCACTCCCAGGTGCACCTGGGGCCTCCCAGGTGCACCTCTGACACTGCTCAGGTACACCTCAGACGCACCGCCACGCGAACACTTCAGACACTGCCAAGTACACCTCAGACACTCTCAGGTACACCCCCTCAGACACTCCCTAGGTACACCTCTGACACTCCCAGGTACCACCTCCAGACACTCCCAGGTACACCTCTGACCTCCCAGGTACACCTCCTGACACTCCCAGGTACACATCAGACCTCCCAGGCCTCCTGACTCCCAGGTACACCTCTGACCTCCCAGGTGCTCCTCTGAGCCTCCGTGGTGCTCCTCTGACACTCGAGGTGCACCTCAGACACTCCAGATTGCCACCTCAGGCAATTCAGGTGCATCTCAGACACTCCCAGGTGCACCCCTGAGCCTCCCAGGTGCAACTCTGACCTTCTCAGGCACACTTCAAGGCACTCCAGGTGCCTCAGACACTCCAGGTACACCTCACTTACACTACCAGGTACAGCTCTGACACCCAGGTACACCTCAGACACTCAGGTACCTCTCACACTCCCAGGTACCTTCAGACACTCCCAGCAGGTACACCTCAGACACTCCCAAGGTGCACCTTTGACACTGCCAGTGCACCTCCTGACCTCCCAGGTGCCACTTCTGGCCTCCCAAGGTATATCTCAAAAGACACTCTCAGGTACACCTCAGACACTTCCAATTTTGCTTGACACTCCCAGGTACACCTCATACACACTCCCAGGTTTTACCTCAGACACTTCAGATTTACACCTCAGACCTCCAGGTACACCTCTGACACTCCCAAGGCACACCATGACACTCCCAAGGTACACCTCCTGGCACTCCCAGGTACACCTCTGACACTCCCAGGTACACCTGCAGCCACTCCCAGGCACACCTCTGTGCTCCTGGTACCTCAGACACTCCCAGGTACACCTCTGACACTCCCAGGTACACCTCCTGACACTCTTGGGTACACCACTCACGCTCCAAGGTAAACCTCCTGACCTCCCAGACACACCTCTGACACTCCCCATGTACACACTCCGACACTCCCAGGTACACCTCTGATACTCCCAGGTACACATCCGACACTCTGAGGTACACCACTGACACTCCCAGGTTACACCTCCAGGCACCCCAGGTTACACCTCTGACACTCCCAGGTACACCTCAGACACTCCGTACACTCTCAGACACTCCCGTGCGCCACCTCAGACACTCCCAGGTCCACCTCTGACACGCTGTACACCTCAGACACTGCCAGGAACACCTCAGACACTGCCAGGTACACCAGACACTCTGGTACACCTCAGACACCCTAGTACACCCTGACCTCCCAGGTACCACTCCTGACACTCCCAGGTACACCTCTGACACCCCAGGTACACCTCAGACACTCCCAGGTACACCGCTGACACTCCCAGGTACACCTCTGACACTCCCAGGTACACCTCTGACACTCCCTGGTACTCCTTGTGACACCTGCACACCACTGACACTCCACACCTCAGACACTCCCAGGTACACCTCTGACACTGCCAGGACACCTCAGACACACCCCAGGTACACCTCAAACACTCCCAGGTGCACCCCCAACACCCTGGTACCTCTGACACTCCAGGCACAAGGCACACTCTCTGACACCCCAGGTACATCCCTGACACTATCAGGTACACCACTGACGCTCCCAGGTACACCTCAACACTCCCAGGTACACCTCTGACACTCCAAGGTACACCTCCGGAGACTCCCAGGTACACCTCTGACACTCCCAGGTACACCTCGACACTCCCGCGGGCCACCTCAGACACCCCTGCACACCTCAGACACTCCCAGGTGCACCTCCTGACACTGCCAGGTACACCTCAGACACTGCCACGAACACTTCAGACACTGCCAAGTACACCTCAGACACTCTCAGGTACACCTCAGGACACTCCTAGAGGTACACCTCTGACACTCCCAGGTACACCTCAGACACTCCCAGGTACACCCTGACACTCCCAGGTACACCTCTGACACCCCAGGTACACATCAGACACTCCCAGGTACACCTCTGACACTCCCAGGTACACCTCTGACACTCGTACTCCTCTGACACTCCTGTGGTACTTTGGACACTCCCTGAGGTACACCTCTGACACTTGCACACCTCTGCACCCAGGTACCATTCAGACACTCCCAGGTGCACCCCTCAGCTCCCAGGTGCAACTCTGACACTACCAGGCACACTTCTGACACTCCCAGGTACACCTCAGACACTCCCAGGTACACCTCATGCACTCCCAGGTACAACTCCTACACCCCAGGTACACCTCTGTGACACTCAGGTACACCTCACACTCCCAGGTACACCTCAGACACTCCCGGTACACCTCTGACACTCCCAGGTACACCTTGACACTGCCAGGTACACCTCTGACACTCCCAGGTCACTTCTGACACTCCCAGGTATATCCCTGTGACACTCCTCAGGTACACCTCAGACACTTCCAGGTACACACCTTGACACTCCCAGATACACCCCTCATACACTCCCAGGTACACCTCAGACACTTCCAGGTACACCTCAGACACTCCCAGGTACACCTCCGGACACTCGGTACACCACTGACACTCCCAGGTACACCTCTGACACTTTCAGGTGCCCTTCTGGCACTCTGGTACACCACCTTCTGACACTCCCGTGTACACCTCTGGACACTCCCAGGCACACCTCTGACACTCCCTGGGTACACCTCTGGACACTCCCAGGTACACCTCTGGACACTCCTGGTGCACCTCTGACACTCCCAGGTACACCACTCACGCTCCCAGGTACACCTCTGACACTCCCAGGTACATCCCTGACACTCCCATGTACACCTTCCGACACTCCCAGGTACACCTCTATACTCCCAGGTACTCTCACACTCTGAGGTACACCACCACACTCCCAGGTTCCACCTCGACACTCCCAGGTACACACTCTCAGACACTCCCAGGTACAACTCAGACACTCCCAGGTACACCTCAGACACTCTCAGGTACACCTCTGACACTGCCAGGTACCTCTCAGACACTGCCAGAACACCCTCAGACACTGCCAGGTGCACTGTGACACTCTCAGTGTACACCTCAGACACCTCCAGGCACCTCACTCTCCCAGGTACCACCTCTGACACCCAGGTACACCTCTGACACTCCAGGGTACACCTCTGACACTCCCAGGTACACCGCTGACACTCCCAGGTACACACTCTGACACCCTAGGGTACACCTCTGACACTCCCTGGTACCTCTGACACCTCCCAGGTACACACCACTGACAATCTGTGCGGGTCACCTCTCGACACTCCTAGGTACACTTCTGGATGCTAGGTACACCTAGGCCTAGGTACACCTCAGACACTCCCAGGTGCACCCCTAACACTCCCAGGTACACCTCTGACACCTCCCAGGCACACTCTCTGACACTCTCTGGTACACCTCTGACACTCCCAGGTACACCTTGACACTCCCAGGTACACCTCTGACACTCCCAGGTACACCCTGACACTCAGGTACACCTCCGACATTCCCAGGTACACCTCCGACACTCCCAGGTACACCTCTGACAATCCCAGGTACACCACCCACACCAGAGGTACACCCTTACACTCTGTGTACCTCTGGCACTCCCAGGTACACCTCTGACACCCGAGGTACACCTTGGACATTTCAAGTACCCTGATACTCCCAGGTATCATCTGACACTCCCAGGTGCACGACTGACACTCCCAGGTACACCGCCGACACTGCCAGGCACACCTCAGACACAGTCCCAGGTACATTCTTCAGACACTCCCAGGTCCACCTCTGACACCTCCAGGCCACCTCTGACACTCCCAGGTACACCCTCCGACACACCCAGGTACACCCTCCGACTCTCCCAAGAACACCTCTGACACTCCCAGGTACACCACCGACACTCTCGCAGGGTACACCCATGACACTCCCAGGTACACCTCGACACTCCCAGGTACACCTCTGACACTTGTACACCTCCGACACTCGGTACACCTCCGATACCCAAGTACACCTGACACCTCAGGTACACAACTGACACTTCCAGGTTACACACCTCAGACACTCCCAGGTACACCTCAGACACTGGCAGGTACACCTCAGATACCCCATGTACACCTCAGACACCCCAGGTACACCCTGGGACACTCCCAGGTGACACCTCTGACACTGCCAGGTACACCTCAGACACCGCCAGGAACACTTCTGACACTGCCAAGTACAACCTGCATAATCTCAGGTACACCTCGGACACCCTGGTACACCTCTCTGACACCCAGGTACACCTCAGACACTCCCAGGTACACCTCACACTCCCAGGTACACCTCTGACACCTCCCAGGTACACCCCTGACACTCCCAGGTACACCTCTGACACTCCCAGGTACACTCTGCTACCCCCAGGCCACCCGTAGCTCCCAGGTCACCCTGCATTGCAGTCCGTACACCTCTCACACTCCCAGGTACACCTCAGACACTCCTAGGTACACCTCTGACACCTCCAGGTACACCCCTGACACTCCCAGGTACACCTCCGACTCCACAGGTACACCCTCCGACTCTCCCAAGAACACCCCTGACACCTCCAGGTACACCACTGACACTCGCAGGTACACCCATGACACTCCCAGGTACACCTCCTAGACACTCCCAGGTACACCTCTGACACCCCAGGTACACCTCCGACACTTGGTACACCTCCGATACTCCCAGGTACACCTCCGACACTCTCAGGTACACCACTGACACTCCCAGGTTAGCACCTCAGACACCCCAGGTACACCTCAGACACTCCTCAGGTACACCCTGACACTCCCAGGTACACCCCCTGACACTCCCAGGTACCACTCCCGGACACTCCCAGGTGCACCTCACTGCCAGTACACCTCAGACACTGCCACGAACACTCCAGACACTGCCAGGTACACCTCAGACACTCTCAGGTACACCTCAGGACACCCTAGGTACACCTCTGACACCCCAGGCACACCTCAGACACTCCCAGGTACACCTCTGACACTCCCAGGTACACCTCTGACACTCCCAGGTACACACATCAGACACTCCCAGGTACACCTCTGACACTCCCAGGTACACCTCTGACACTCCCAGGTACCTCCTGACACTCCGGTACTCCTCTGACACTCCGAGTACACCCTCAGACACTCCCAGGTACACCTCAGGCACTCCCAGGTACATTTCAGACACTCCCAGGTGCACCCCTGACACTCCCAGGTGCAACTCTGACACTCCCAGGCACACTTCTGACACTCCCAGGTACCCTCAGACACTCCCAGGTACACCTCACACTCCCAGGTGCAACTCTGACACACCCAGGTACACCTCAGACACTCTAGGTACACCTCTCACACTCCAGGTACACCTCAGACACCTCCCAGGTACATCCCCTCAGACACTCCCAGGTACACCTCTGACACTGCCGTACACCTCTGACACTCCCAGGTACACTTCTGGACACTCCCAGGTATACCTCAGACACTCTCAGGCACACCTCTGACACCTTCCGCCACCCTGACACCTGCAAGGCCTCACACTCCCGGCACACTCTCAGACACTCCAGGTACACCTCAGACACTCCCAGGTACACCTCTGACACCAGGTACACCACTGACACTCCCAGGCACACCTCTGGCACCCCAGGTACACCTCTGACACTCCCAGGTACACCTCTGACACTCCAGGCACACCTCTGACACTCCCCTGGTACACCTCAGACACCTCCCAGGTACACCTCTGGACACTCCCAGGTACACCTCTGACACTCCCAGGTACACCACCACGCTCCCAGGTAAACCTCTGACACCCCAGGTACACCTCTGACACTCCCATGTACACCTCCGACACTCCCAGTACACCTCTGGATACCTCCCAGTACACTCTCCGACACTCTGAGGTACACCACTGACACTCCCAGGTTGCACCTCAGACACTCCCAGGTACACCTCAGACACTCCCAGGTACCTCAGACACTCCCAGGTACACCTCAGACACTCCCAGGTCCACCTCTGACACTGCCAGGCACACTCAGACACTGCCAGGAACACCTCAGACACTGCCAGGTACACCTCAGACACTCTCAGGTACACTCAGACACTCCTAGGTACACCCTTGACTTGGTCCACCTCTGACACTCCCAGGTACACCTCGACACTCCCGTACACACCTGCAGACCTCCCAGGTACACCGCTGACACTCCCAGGCACACCTGACACCCCAGGCACACCTCTGACACTCCCCTGGTACTCCTTAGACACTCCCAGGCACACCACTGACACTCCCAGGTACACCTCAGACACCAGGTACACCTCTGACACTGCCAGGACACCTCAGACACTCCCAGGTACACCTCAAACACTCCCAGGTGCACCCCTAACACTCCCAGTTGCCACCCTCTGACACTCCCAGGCACACCTCTGACACTTCGCAGGTACACCTCTGACACTAGTCAGGCCACACTGACGCTCCCAGGTACACCACGACACTCCCAGGTACACCCTCAGACACCCAAGGTACACCTCCGAGACTCCCAGGTACACCCCTGACACTCCCGGGTACACCTCTGACACTCCCAGGTACACCTCTGACACTCCCAGGTACACCTCCGACACTCCCAGGTACACCTCCGACTCTCCCAAGAACACCTCTGACACTCCCAGGTACACCACCGACACTCGCAGGTACACCCCTGACACTCCCAGGTACATCTCTGTCACTCCCAGGTACACCTCCTGCCACCCCAGGTACACCCACGACACTCCCAGGTACACCTCCGGCACTCCCAGGTACACCTCTGACACTCCCAGGTACACCACCGACACTGCAGGTACACCCCTTACATTCCCAGGTACTCCTCTGACACTCCCAGGTCACCTCCGACACTCCCAGGTACACCTACGACACTCCAAGGTACACCTCCAGCACTCCCAGGTCACCTCTGACACCTGAGGTACACTCAGACAATCTGAGGTACCCTCTGATACTCCCAGGTATACATCTGACACTCCCAGGTACACCACTGACACTCCCAGGTACACCGCTGACACTGCCAGGTACACCTCAGACAGTCCCAGGCACACCACCCCTCACACTCCCAGGTACACTTGCACACTCCCAGGTACACCTCTCACCTCCAGGTACACCTCTGACACTCCCAGGTACACCTCCGACACACACAGGTACACCTCCGGACTCTCCCAAGAACACCTCTGACACTCCCAGGTACACACCACCGACACCGCAGGTACACCCCATGACACTCCCAGGTACACCTCAGACACTCCCAGGTACACCTCTGACACTCCCAGGTCACCTCCGACACTCCCAGGTACACCTCCGATACTCCCAGGTACACCTCCTGACACTCTCAGGTACACCACTGGACACTCCAGGTTACACCTCAGACACTCCCAGGTACACCTCTGACACTCCCAGGTACACCTCTGACACTCCCAGGTACACCTCTGACACCCGGTACACCTCAGACACTCCCAGGTGCACCTCTGACACTGCCAGGTACACTGACACTGCCACGTACACTTCTGACACTGCCAAGTACACTCAGACACTCTCAGGTACACCTCAGACACTCCTAGGTACACCTCTGGATACTCCCAGTGGTACACCTCAGACACTCCCAGGTACACCCTCTGACACTCCCAGGTACACCTCTGACACTCCCAGGTACACATCAGACACTCCCAGGTACACCTCTGGACACTCCCAGGTACACCTCTGACACCCCAGGTACTCCTCTGACACTCCGTGGTACTCCTCTGACACTCCGAGGTACACCTCAGACACTCCCAGGTACACCAGCAATTCCCAGGTACATCTCTAGACACTCCCAGGTGCACCCCTGACACTCCCAGGTGCAACTCTGACACTGCCAGGCACACCTGACACTCCCAGGTACACCCTGAGACACCCCAGGTACACCTCATACACTCCCAGGTACAACTGACACACCCAGGTACACCTCAGACACTCAGGTACACCTCTCACACTCCCAGGTACACTTCAGACACCCTGTGCACCCCTCAGACACTCCCAGGTACACACCTGACACTGCCCAGGTACACCTCTGTGACACCTGTGTACACTTCTGACACTCCCAGGTATATCTCCCTGGACACCTCAGGTACACCTCCTGTGACACTTCCAGGTACAATTCTTGACACCCAGTACACCTCTATACACTCCCAGGTACACCTCTCGACACTTCCAGGTACACCTCAGACACTCCTGGTACACCTCTGACACTCCCAGGTACACCTACTGACACTCCCTGGTACCTTCTGCACTCCCAGGTACACCTCTGACACTCCCAGGTACAATTTCTGACACCTGCCCTCTGACACTCCTGTTACACCTCAGACACTCCCAGGTACACACCTCTGACACTTCGGTGCACCCTGACACTCCCAGGTACACCACTCACACACGCTCCCAGGTAAACCTCTGACACCCCAGGTACACCTCTGACACTCCATGTACAATCTCCGACACTCCCAGGTACAATTCTCTGATACCCCAGGTACACTCCGACACTCTGAGGTACACCACTGACACCCAGGTTACACCTCAGACACCCCAGGTACACCTCAGACACCCCAGGTACACCTCTAGACACCCCAGGTACACCTCAGACACTCCCAGGTCCACCTGACACTGCCAGTACACCCTCAGACACTGCCAGGAACACCTTCAGACACTGCCAGGTACACCTCAGACACCTCAGGTACACCTCAGACACCCTAGGTACACCCCTGACTCTCCCAGGTACCACC
>NW_024731926.1:0-5655 GCF_018991925.1 Homarus americanus | reverse complement strand
TACCTGGGAGTGTCTGAGAGTGTAAGAGGTGCCTGGGAGTGCTGGGAGGCACTTGAGAGTGTCAGAGGCACCTGAGTGTCTGAGGTGTACCTGGAGTGTCTGGAGGTGCCTGGGAGTGGAGAAGTGCACCTGGGGGAGTCTGGGTGTACCTGGAGTGTCTGGGGCACTGGGAGTGTCGGGAGGTACCTGGGAGCCAGAGGTACCTGTGAGTGTCGGAGGTGTACCTGGGAGTGAAAGAAGGGTACCTGAGTGTCGGAGGTGTTCCTAGGAGGTCGGAGGTGTACCTGGCAGTGTCAGTGGTGTACCTGGGACATCAGAGGTGTACCTGGGAGTGTCAGAGGCACCTAGGAGTGTCAGAGGTACCTGGGAGTGTCAGAGGCTTGGGAGGCCGTGGAGGTACCTGGGAGTGTGAGATGTGTACCTGGGAGTGTCTGGGGTGTACCTGGGAGGTCAGAGGTGTACCTGAGAGTGTCGGAGGTGTACCTGGGAGTGTCAGAGGTGTACCTGGCAGTGTCGGAGGTGTACCTGGGAGTATAAGATGTACCTGGGAGTGTCGGAGGTGTACCTGGGAGCTGGAGGTGTACCTGGGAGTGTCAGAGGTGTACTTGGGAGGGTCAGAGGTGTACCTGGGAGGCTGGGCGGTGTACTGGGGTCTGAGGTGTACCTGGGAGCGTAGAGGTGTGCCTGGGAGTGTCAGAGGTGCACTCTGGGAGTGTCAGAGGTGCACCTTGAGTGTCTGGAGGTGTACCTGTGAGTGTCTGGAGGTACTTGGCAGTGTCTGAGGTGTACCTGGCAGTGTCTGAGGTGTACTCAGTGCTGGGCGTGGTGTACCTGGGAGGTCGGCGTACCTGGGAGGTCAGGGATGTACCAGGGAATGGTGGGGGCACCTGGGAGGCTGGCAGGTGTACCTGGGAGGTCAGAGGTGTACCTGGGAGGTGAGAGGTGTACCTGGAGAGTGCCGGAGGTGTACCTGGGAGTGTCAGCGGTGTACCTGAGAGTGTTAGAGGTGTATCAGGGAGTGACAGAGGATTACCTAGGAGCATCAGAGGTACCTAGGAGTGTGAGAATTGTACCTGGGAGTGTTCTGGGGTGTAATGGGAGTGCCGGGCAGGGTACCTGGGAGTGTCGGAGGTGTACCTGGGAGTGTAAGAAGGTACCTGGGAGTGTCGGAGGTGTACCTGGTGTATCGGAGGTGTACCTGGATTGTCAGAGTGTACCTGGGAGGTCAGAGGTGTACCTGGGAGGTCAGAGGTTTACCTGAGTGTCAGAGGTGTACCTGGGAGTGTAAGAGGTTGTACCTGGGAGTGTCGGAGGTGTACCTGGGAGATTAAGAAGTGTACCTGGGAGGTCGGAGGTACCTGGGAGGCCGGAGGTACCTGGGAGGTCAGAGGTGTACCTTTAGTGTCAGAGGTGTACCTGGGAGGTCAGAGGTACCTGGAGTGTCAGAGGTGTACCTGAAGTGCAGTGTACCTGGGAGTGTCGGAGGTGTTCCTGGGAGTGTCGGAGGTATCTGGCAGTGTCTGGGGTGTATCTGGGAGTGTCAGAGGTGCATCACATAATGTCAGGAGCACCTGGGAGTGTCAGAGGTGTGGGAGTGTCAGAGGTGTACCTGGGAGTGTCAGGAGGTGACCTGGAGGTCAGAGGTACCTGGGAGCGTCAGAGGTGCACCTGGAGTGTCAGACGGTACCTGGGAGTGTCGGAGGTGTTCCTGGAGTGTCGGAGGTACCTGGCAGTGTCAGCGGTGTGACCTGGGAGGCCAGAGGTGTACCAGGGAATGTCAGTGGAGTACCTGGAGTGTCAAGGTGTACCTAGGAGTGTCGGAGGTGTACCTGGGAGGTCAGAGGTGTACCTAAGAGTGTCGGAGGTGTACCTGGGAGTGTGGAGAAGGTGTACCGGGAGTGTCGGAGGTAGCCTGGGAGTGTCGGAGGTACCTGGCAGGCTGGGCGGGTGTACCTGGGAGGTCAGGTGCACCAGTGAATGTCAGTGGAGTACTTGGGAGTGTCAGAGGTGTACCTGGGAGTGTCAGAGGTGTACCTTGGAGTGTCAGAGGTGTACCTGGGAGTGTCAAAGATGTACCTGGGAGTGTCAGAGGTGTACCTGGGCGTGTGACAAGTGTACCTGGGAGTGTCAGAGGTGTACCTAGGAGTGTGAAGAGTGTACCTGAGAGTGTCTGGGGTGTACCTGGGAGTGTCAGAGGTGTACCAGGGAGTGTCAATGGGTGTAACAGGGAGTGTCAGTGGAGTACCTGGCAGTGTCAGAGGTGTACCTGGGAGTGTCAGAGGTAAACCTGAGAGTGTCAGAGGTGTACCTGGGAGTGTCAGAGGTGTAGCAGGGAATGTCAGTGGAGTACCTGGCAGTAAGCCAGAGGTGTACCTGGGAGTGTCAGATGTACCTGGAGTGTCAGGAGGTGTAATCTGGGAGTGTCAGAGGTATACCTGGAGTGTCAGAGGTGTACCTGGGAGTGTCGGAGGTGTACCTTGCGAGTGTGAGAAGTGTACCTGAGAGTGTCTGGGGTGTACCTGGGAGTGTCAGGGGTGTACCTGGGAGTGTCTGAGGTGTACCTGGGAGTGTCAGAGGTGTACCTGGGAGTGTCAGAGGTGTACCTGGGAGTTTTAGGGGTGTACCAGGGAGTGTCGGAGGTGTACATGGAGTGTCAGAGGTGTACTTGGCAGTGTCAGCGGTGTACCTGGGAGTGTCAGAGTTGTGCCTGGGAATGGCAGATGTGTACCTGGGAGTGTGTGAGGTGTACCTGGGAGTGTCTGAGGTGTACCTAGGAGTGTCAGAGAAGTTCCAGGGAGTGTCACAGGAGAAACTGGGAGTGTGAGATGTGTACCTGAGAGTGTGAGAGGTGTACCTGGGAGTATCAGAGGTGTACCTGGGAGTGTCAAAGATGTACCTAGGAGTGTCGGATGTGTACCTGGGCGTGTTAGAAGTGTACCTTGGAGTGTCTGAGGTGTACCTGGGAGTGTCAGAGGTGTACCTGGGAGTGTCTGAGGTGTACCTGGGAGTGTTAGAGGTGTACCAGGGAGTGTCAGAGGAATACCTAGGAGTGTCAGAGGTGTACCTGCGAGTGTCAGAGGTGTACCTAGGAGTATCGGACGTTTACCTGGGAGTGTCGGAGTTGTACCTGGGAGTGTCAGAGGTGTACCTGGGAGTATCAGAGATGTACCTGCCAGTGTCTGAGGTGTATATGGGAGTGTTGGACGTGTACCTGGGAGTGTCAGAGGTGTACCAGGGAATGTCAGTGGAGAACCTGGGAGTGTCAGAGGTGTACCTGGGAGTGTCGGAGGTGCACCTGGGAGTGTCAGGGGTGTACCAGGGAGTGTCAGTGGAGTACCTGGGAGTGTCAGAGGTGTACCTGGGAGTGTCGGAGGTGTACCTGGGACTGTCAGAGGTGTACCTAGGAGTATCGGAGGTTTACCTGGGAGTGTCGGAGTTGTACCTGGGAGTGTCGAAGGTGTACCTGGGAGTGTGAGAAGTGTACCTGGGAGTGTCGGAGGTGCACCTGGGAGTGTGGGAGGTGTACCTGGGAGTGTCAGAGGTGTACTTGGGAGAGTCAGAGGTGTACCTGAGAGTATCAGCGGTGTACCTGGGTGTGTTTGAGGTGTACCTGGGAGTGTCAGAGGTATGCCTGGGAGTGTCAGAGGTGCACTTGGGAGTGTCAAAGGTGCACCTTGGAGTGTCTGAGGTGTACCTGGGAGTGTCTGACGTGTACCTGGCACTGTCTGAGGTGTACCTGGCAGTGTCTGAGGTGTACTTGGCAGTGTCAGCGGTGTACCTGGGAGTGTTAGCGGTGTACCTGGGAGTGTCAGAGATGTACCAGGGAGTGTCAGAGGAATACCTAGGAGGGTCAGAGGTGTACCTGGGAGTATCGGAGGTGTACCTGGGAGTGTCAGAGGTGTACCTGGGAGTGTCAGAGGTGTACCTGGGAGTGTCAGAGGTGTATCTGGGAGTGTTGGACGTGTACCTGGGAGTGTCAGAGGTGTACCTGGGAGAGTCAGAGGTGTACCTGGGAGTGTCAGGGGTGTACCTGGGAGTGTCGGAGGTGTACTGGAGTGTCAGAGGTGTGCCTGGGAGTGTCAGGAGGTGTACTTGCGAGTGTGGGGAGTGTACCTGGGGAGTGTCTGGGGTGTCTGGGGTGTCTGGGGTGTGCATAGGGTGTCTGGGGTGCCTGGTGGTGTCAGAGGTGTACCTGGGTGTGTCAGAGGTGTATCTGGGAGTGTCAGGGTTGTACCAGGGAGTGTCAATGGAGTACCTGGGAGTGTCATAGATGTACCTTGTAGTGTCAGAGGTGTACCCGGGAGTGTCAGAGGTGTACCTGTTAATGTCAGAGGTGTACCTGGGAGTGTCTGAGATGCACCTGGGAGTGTAAAAAGTGTACCTGGGAGTGTCGGAGGTGTACCTGGGAGTGTCGGAGGTGTACCTGGGAGTGTCAGAGGTGTACTTGGTAGTGTTAGAGGTGTACCTGGGAGTGTTAGCGGTGTACCTGGGAGTGTCTGAGGTGTACCTGGAAATGTCAGAGGTGTGCCTGGGAGTGTCAGAGGTGCACTTGGGAGTGTCAAAGGTGCACCTTGGAGTGACTGTGGTGTACCTGGGTGTGTCTGAGGTGTACCTGGCAGTGTCTGAGGTGTACCTGCCAGTGTCTGAGGTGTACCTGACAGTGTCAGCGGTTTACCTGGGAGTGTCACCGGTGTACCTGGGAGTGTCGGAGGAGTGTGAGAAGTGCAACCTGGGAGTGTTTGGGTGTACCTGGAAGCCAAAGGGGTACCTTGGGAGTGGCAGGTGGGGTGCACCAGGAGTGTCAGTGGAGTACCTGGGAGGTCAGGAGGTAAACCCCTGGGAGTGTCAGAGCTGAAAAATTCTGGGAGTGTCAGGAGGGGTGTATCTGGGAGTGTCGGACGTGTACCTGGGAGTGTCAGAGTGTGTACCATGGAATGTCAGTGTGAGTACCTGGCAGTGTCAGAGGTGTACCTGGGGAGTCAGAGGCATACCTGGGAGTGTCAGAGGTGTACCTGGGAGTGTCAGAGGTGCACTTGAGTGTCAGAGGTGCACCTTGGAGTGTCTGAGGTGTACCTGGGGAGTGTCTGAGGTGCACCTGGCAGTGTTCGAGGTGTACCTGGTGTCTGGAGGTGTACCCCAGTGTCAGCGGTGTACCTGGGAGTGTCAGCGTTGTACCTGGGAGCAGCAGATGAATCAGGGAGTGACAGATGAGTACCAGGAAGTGTCAGAGAGGTGTGGCTCCCCAGGAGTGTGAGAAGTGTACTGGGAGTGTTCAAAACCTGGGAGTTTCAAAGGGTGGCCTGGGAGTGGCAGGGGTGTACCAGGGAGTGTCAGTGAGCACCTGGGAGGCCAGAGGGTGTGTACCTGGAGTGCTGGGGTGCTCTACCTGGGAGTGTCAGGAGGTATCTGGGAGTGTCGGACGTGTACCTGGGAGTGTCAGAGGCACCAGGGAATGTCAGTGAGCACCTGGCAGTGTCAGAGGTGTACCTGGGAGTGTCAGAGGCATACCTGGAGTGTTGGGAGGTGTACCTGGGAGGCCAGAGGTGTACCTGGGAGTGTCAGGAGGTGCCTTGGAGTGTCAGCGGTGTACCTGGGAGGCCAGAGGTGTACCTGGGAGCAAGCCGGAGGTGTACCTGGGAGGTGAGAGAAGTGTAC
>NW_024731925.1:0-2500 GCF_018991925.1 Homarus americanus | reverse complement strand
ATCAAATGGATAATTGCTAACTATTCTCAGAGATAATGCAATACGCGGTATCGTGGATAATGCAATCAAATGGTTAGTTGCTAACCGGGGGCTGCGCCCCCGGACCCCCTGTGTTAGATACTGTATTTGGTCAAGATGAATTGTTTATTAGACTATAAGAAATCCTCTTCCTTCTTGTATTGGCAAGGGGAGTTTGCTTTAACTTAGGTATGCCAGCCTAAGTAAAAATAGACACGGAGCTGCGAAGACCTGATTCTTTTGCTGCATGTTTGAGTCTGCAACTTTGTTGTGATAAGACACTCAATCCTAGTGATTGTACTTACTCAACATAGTGACGGTGTAATTACCATCACAGATTGTACGGGAAATTCCAACTTTGGAAAAAACAAATATTTGGCCTACCCAAATTTTGACTACTACCCGTGCGTCTACGTCCTGGATTGGCCAATCAGTGGTGCCCCACGGTGGCGTGATACATGCACGCTTACTGCGGTGCTCTGATTGGCTGACCGAACGTGGCGTGGTAGGTAGGCTGTTTCTACTCTCTAAGTCCTCTTCTTTCCTTTTTTCATCCCCCTCATGCACTCCGTTCTTTGAACGGGAGGCGGGATCATGATACGGTCGATCCGGCAAGGAACCTGTGATAGTGCAGGGCACCCCTTGTCCGGGGGGTCACCGTAGGTGGCAACTTTTAGATATTACTATAGTCACAGTAGTAACCTGCGCAGAGCCTGACGCCCGTCCAAGAGGTAAGGGGTCACTGCTCTCAGGCAGCAGGAGCCCTGTGTTATAGGTAGGATTAGATGTAATCAAGAAGATGACAACTAGCATTAGAATAAAACATAGAGATAAGGGACACTCTATTTGAAGGGGAAAAGTGGCAGAAATCACTTACAACAAACTGCAAGTCCCACTAACTAGAATATTCAGCACCAATGAAGGTTTTAAAGTAATCTGTAAAGATGACTTTGATTCAGATAAAATCCTTTCAAAAGAAGCAAGAGATATATTTTACAATGAAGGCCTTATTGTTGTCATGCCACCAGAACAAAAAGCAAAAAGATCAGTTTTTGTTCGTCAAGTCGATCAAGAGATCGAGAGGAAGACCTGAAAGAAGAACTGGAACGCCAAAATAGGTGGATGAAGATTGAAGAAGTCATTAAGATAAAGGACTATACTCATGTTTGAAGAAGTGTCAATGGCTGAGAAAGTTTTACAACAGGGCTTTCTAATATTCAACATGTCAGTCACACCACATCAAATAAAGAAGGAGACATTCATCAGTCTGAAAACTTGCTTCTCCTGCTACAAATATGAAGAACACACAACGAGAGACTGTCCGGAAAAAGAAAAAAAGTACTGCTCAGATTGTGCAGGCGACGACCATACACTGAATGTAAGAATACACATGTTGGCTGTCTCAACTGTAAGAGAAACGGGAATGTACATAGGACATAGTGGGACGTTAGCAATGGTATGCCTATAATAAAAAAACATTATAAAGCAAGTCATGAAAAGGAAATTAAGATAAGAAGGATATATTATACGCCTAGCCGAAAGCAAAGAGAATATCCAAGAGGCTCATAGACCAGAATCCACAGTATTAAACCTATGAGCCAATACATGATAAGGTAATGATTAGTATGATCCATGCACATTTGCACAATATCACACCCGGACTTCACAATGAGGAATTAAGGAAAATGTTTAAATTGAACAACCTACCAGAGATGATATTTCCAGAGAATCCACAATCCGAAAAACTATTTCAGACAACATATGCAAGCGAACTGAGAGAAAGACTACATCAAGACGAACAAAGGTTTGAGCAAGGAGCAACAGCTGATACACAAGGAACACAAGCGACTGATAGAGATCCCAGACAAATGACTAGAAGTGACAAAGAGAAGATAGAAATAACAAAAGGACAGACAAAGGAGTAGGAGGAGAGAAGATAAGATGGAAACTGATCACAATATACAACCTGAATCTGCTGAAGAAATTGGATTAAAAGTTATCACTACAACAAAAAATGGAATCCCAACATCGAGACCAACAGGAGGGACAATAGTAAAAAACTGTGAAGGAGGGATATACAAGTGGACATATCAAGAAAAATCCCTAAGTGAAGATTATGTCTGGTCACTAATTACTACGGACAAACTAAAGATTACGGCCAAAGACTTTAAAATAGTAGACCCGTCAGAGTATAGAAGAGTCAGAAGCGGGAAACAGGATGATAGGTCTCCACTCCAACTGCCACAATCCAAGTATAAGAAATAATGGACAACAGACAAACAGTAAGAACTTTAAGAATAATACAACACAACGTAAGAAACTGGAAGACCGAGAGAATTAACCTAAGTAATATATATCAAGAAATTGACCCTGACATTATACTAATAAACAGTCACGGTGAGACACACAACAACAACATAAAACTCTTTAACTATTATGTAAACCAAAGAAATAAATCGGGCGAGAAAAATGACGGAGTAGC
>NW_024731924.1:0-25681 GCF_018991925.1 Homarus americanus | reverse complement strand
TGTGTATGTCTTGTACTGTTTGTGTGTATGGTGGTTGGTGTTTTGCCGCTCTTCTGAGGGCTATATTTTGCACTCCTTGAAATTTAAGTTGATTAGTTCTTGCGATTGTGTTCAGAGGTATCGGAGGGTATTCTAAGTGTGGTCTGATCAGTGCTTTGAAAGGTGCAATTCCGTGTTGGTGTTTAATTGGCGGAATCATCTGAGCTTTGTAAGTTGTGATTTTGCCATAGCTATTCTTTCATTGATGTGGGGGATTATTCCGTTTCTGGTTATCTTGAGTCCTAACATTTTTCCGTTGGCAACATATGGTATTTGTTGGTTGTTGACAATAATAGGGTATGGGTTTGTTTTTGCGATGTGAATTATTTTGAGTTTTTGGACATTGGTTTTTATCTTCCATTTTCGTTCATAGTTGTTTATTATCTCTATTTCTCTGCTTGTTCTAATGGCCATCATTTGTTTGGATTTTCCTGGGTACCTAATTATCTGTGTTACATCATCTGTGTATGCTATATATTCTGATTGCTGTGGTTGCGGCATGTCTGCTGTGTATACAGTGTATAATGTCGGTGATATATTACTGCCTTGGGGAACTCCACGATGAAGGTTGAAAGTTTGTCCTAGATGGTTGTCGATGATTAATTTGGCCTTTCTGTTGTCCAAGAAATTGCATAGTAGTGTTGTGATATTGGTAGGCATGTCCAATTTGATTATTTTCAACTTCAGTCCTTCATGCCAGACTTTATCAAATGCTTTTGACACATCTCTTAGAATTATATTGCATTGGTCTCTGTTGCTTGCAGCATTTGCAATTGATTCGTATATTAGTGCTATTGCTGTGTTGGTTCCTCGATTTTTCCGAAAGCCGTGCTGTCTCGGGTTATATTTGTTTTCTTGGTCTAGAAAATTTCTGAGTCTGTGGTTGACTATTTTTTCCAACATCTTACCGGGTGTTTCCAGTAGTGAGATAGGTCTGTAGTTCTCTGCTTGGGTATGGTTCTTTCCTGCTTTCGGGAAGAGTCTGATTTTGGCTATTTTAAATTTGGTAGGGAAGAAGCCAGTTGCAAGTGAGGCATTGTATATATTTTTAAGCTCGTGATGTTGGTCGATCGATCGATGGGTGAAGTAAAGTATGAAGAAATCTTGATGCAGGTGCTTAGATTGGTGGTGCGGGAACTGGACTTGAAGAATGATGGTGGAATTTGGAGGGACTTGGGGTTGGTGGATAGTGCAAGAAGAAAAGCGAGGAAATTGGAAAATAGTAGTAGAATGCTAGGTCTTGGGGCTCAACCCAAGTGCTTCTGTTTTCTCATGTTTGTGTTTCAGCTAATTTTCGTCTTAGGTATTATATTTATGTCAGGTGTTTGTATGTTTAGCAAATATTGCAATTTTATGCCTTACATTTTCGGGTCTTATGTCCTAGTCAATGGTGGGGAGTCTAGGGCAGGTACTTGTGTTTCTGCTAAGAACATCCCGTCTTTTTATGATCTAATGTTGTAAGTGGTAGGGCTGCCAAGGCTGTCACTGGGGTAACGTTGCATCTTTCAATAGAGTGGAGTTGGTGTGGGTTCTAGGGCTCTTCTTTTACTGCGAGGGAACCACGAGTGTTCTCTTCTTCCGTCTTCTGTCTCTTCCATCCATTCTATGATTGGTCCTGGCTCTATTTCTTCTAACTTTGTCCATATTCTTTTTGAGTGTTGGTGTAGGTAAACGTTTAGGGGTTCTATTTGGGCTCGTTGGTGTAGTTGACGGTTGGTGACTATGTCAGGATATCTGATGTTATATACATCCCTTAGGGCTAAGTTTTGAATTGTCTGCAGTTTCTTTATGTTTGTTTGTTTTATTGCATGTAGGGGAATTGGTGGATATACTAGTCGGGATTGGACAAAGGCTCTATATAACTTTAACTTGTTTTTTGCTGACAGGCTTCTGAAGCGTTTTAATTTAATTACCATGTTTCTGGTTTTTGCAAGTTTTTCGGTGATGAATGTTTTGTAGCCTTTTGTTGTTATCTTCAGCCCTAGGACAGTGCCTTCCATGGCATATGGAATCACTTTGTTGTCTACTATAATGGGGTCTTTTTTTCTTTTAGCGATTGGGATTATTTTGAACTTGTTGGTGTTCGTTTGTATCTTCCACTTTTTTTCGTACTGGTTGATGTTCTCTGTTGCGTTGGCAGTATGTTGTGCCATTATTGCTGTTGATTTGCCTGGCGTATGTGATGATTTGTGTGATATCGTCTGCAAGACTTATGTATTCACTGTAGGGAGCTGGTTCTGGTAGGTCTGCTGTGTAGATATTGTACAGCGTGGGTGAAAGGACACTGCCTTGGGGTACTCCACTTTTCAGTTCTATGGGTGGTCCTATATAGCTGCCAATTTGTATTTGTGCCGTGCGGTCGTCTAGGAAGTCACAGACGATTTTTTCTATTGGTTCTGGAAGATTTAATTGAAGCAGTTTGAATTTTAATCCTAGGTGCCATACTTTATCGAACGCTTTCTTAACGACTCTTAATACAATGTTGACTTTGTTTCTTTCTGCTTTCTTGTTGGCTAACGTTTCCGTGATTATGGCTAGTGCAGTATGTGTTCCCTTTTTTTCAGTGAATCCATGTTGTCTGGGGTTTTGTAGTCCGTTTTCGCTTGTGTGTTTTCTGATTCTCTTGTTTATTGCCTTTTCAAATAGTTTTCCTATAACTTCGAGTAGGGAAATCGGTCTGTAGTTCATTACTTGAGTGTGGTCTTTGGCTGGTTTCGGTATGAATATGAGTTTTGTGTTTTTAAATACATCAATGAAGTATCCACTTGCCAAAGCTGAGTTAAATATTTCAAGGATGCCTTGTGTGCAGTTGTTGGGTAGGTATAGGATCATATTTCTTGTGATTTTTGTAAATCCTGGTGCTTTTTCTTTAGTGTGCCTGATGTAATGTAGCAGTTCTCCTTCTGTAATTGGTTCTATCAGGTTGAGCCTGGTTTTGTCCACCACATGGTATGGGGTTATCCTATGTATCATTTCAACCATTTCTCTGCAGATGTGATTTTCGTGTTCCTCATCAAATTCCTCATTTTCTTCTTCTGATATTTGAAATACTTTTTTCCATTCTCTCCTTTATGCGGATTCTATCTCTTTTTCTTCAAAGAGTTTTTTCCCGTTTTGGTCTTTTATGTACTTTTGTTGGGGTTTGTCGTTTCCAAAAATTTTGTTTGCGTTCTGCCAGAAGCTCTTGTCATTTCTTGTGGTATCCAGGTTGTTTATTAGTTCGTTCCATATCTGTTGGTGTGCTATCAGGCTTTCTTTAGCTTAGTTTATAAGATTATACAAATTCCTGATGTGTGGTAGCGTTCGATATGTTGTGATTGGTATGTTGTTCTCTATTGTCTTTTTAATGTTAAGTATAAGGGTGTCTGTTTCGTTGTCTATATCTTCTAGTGTTTTGCCTTGGAGATCTGGGATATTAACTTGTTCTAGTTGCTTCCTGTAGCCTTCCCAGTCTGCTTTTTGCATTTGGAAACGTGGGGTTGTTGGGTACTTGGATTGGGCTTGTGGATAGTTATATTATCATTGGAATGTGGTCGCTGGTAGTTAGTGGTCCTTGTTTTATATGGTAATTCAGGAATGCCTTGTTATTGGTGAAGACTTTGTCTGGGGTTGTTGTTTTGTTATTGCCAATAAATGTGGTGAAGTGTGGTCCTAGGTGTATCAGCTTCCCTGTGTTCAATATGGTATGCAGTGCAGTGCCCACCCTGTTCCTGTTTCCGTGGCCGAATATTGGATGTCTTGGGTTCAGATCTCCTATTATATATGTTGGGCAGTTGTAGTTCAATAGTTTTATCAAGTCTGGGGCCGGCAGGTAGTTCCGTCTTGGCGGTAAATATGCTGTGGCTATTGCTATTTCTCCTAGTGTGGTAGTTATTTTGATTCCCAGGAATTCATCCTGGAATTCGTCGATGATTTGATGTTTGAGTATGTGTTTTACAGCAATGGCCACGCCATCATTTAATTTTTCTGTTTTATTTCTTTGGTAGGTTGTATATCCAAATATTTTTATTTTCTTGGAATTTGAATTGCCGTGACTATTTATTAAAATTATGTCCGGATCAATGCTGAGGTATGTGTTTGCAAGGTTGTTTTTATTTGTTTCCCAGTTGCGGACGTTGTGTTGTATGATGGTAAGTCTTCTGGGTTTGTCTTTATTCATTGTGTTTTGATTTTTTGTTTCTTGTTTGTTGCGCGGGTGGCGATCTCTTGTCCGGAACCAGTCCGTTACGGATTCTTTGGAATTTCCATTGTTCTTCCTTTTTGAAGTTGTGTCTCCTTATTTTAATCCTTTGGTTTATCAGGTAAGCTTCCACTAGTGCTTCAGAGTATTTGTCGTTAGAGTAGGTCCATTTTAGTTCTTGTTTCGTTATGGCTTGTATAATGTCTGGCATCGTTTTGCATTCATTAGGGATAAATATTTTGTCACACCAGTGAAGCTGTAGTTCACAGTCATCTGCACATTCTAAAGTCAGGAGCGTTTCCTCGCCCTGGCTATCCATGGTTGCTGTTGAGACTTTTTTCCTTACGGCTCCTGTCTCTCTTTGGATGTTATTTTGAACGTCCTGCCTCTCTACTGTACTTTGGGTGGATGTTTCAATCATTTGTGACTTTGCCTTGTCAGCTTCGTTTGTTTCGTGTACTGTTGCGGCTGGTGTTTGCTCAGTTGCTCCTTTTTCTTCTGCGTTGACTGTCTCTTGTGGTGCATCTGGGTTGGTTAAGCGGGACGCTTGTAGCACAGATCCGGAAGCTGGGTTGGCTGGGACACTCATTGTTGGGAGATTGTTTCTTCCAAGCATTTTGTTCATTTCTATTTCGAACGTGCCTGGGTTCCCTATGTTCATTATGTGAGAATATAATAGGCAGATGAGCACTTTGTAGTCTCGTATTTCGCTCAGTACAATTTTGGTGGTTTTCTGTGGTTGTGTTGTTTCTTCAACTACTTTCTTTGCAATAGCAGCATATGTTGTATTCTCCTTCTGTTCTTGTTGTTGTTTTTCCTTTGCTACTTTTTCATTTATTATTTTCTTTTTGTATGGACAGGCCATTGCTCGGGTTCTGTGGGTCTTATATCCTGGTTCCTTCCGATTTTTACAGTTTATACAAGCTTTGGGTTGATTCTTGCAGTCCCGGAAGGTATGACCTTCTTCTGCACATTCAGAGCATATTTTAAGTTCCCTTTGAGGACAGTCTTTTGTTGCATGTGATTCATGTGCATAGCAGATAAAGCAGGTGAGAATATTAACATATTTCTCCCTTTCTGGTTGTTTAGGGAGTACTGACATGTTGAACCCTAAGATTCCAGATTCCAGGGCCTTGTCTGCCATTGAAGTGTCAGTGAATTTCAGCTTTAGGCACTGTGTGTATTGCTTTATTTTTACCACTTCTTCGATTTTTAACCAGTTGTTTTTTATTTCTAGTTCTTCTTTTATTTCTTGTGCCGAGTGCTTTCCAAATTCGTAGTCAAGTCCACGTACAAATACTGATCTTTTTGCTTTAACCTCTGGTGGCATAATGACCTGGAGTTCTATGTCTCCAAAGGCTTGCATTCCCTCAGGGCTCAGAATGGTATCTACATCCCTGTAGTCCCTGCATATTGCAGTGTATCCGTCGTTCGACGAGAAAATCCTTGTGAAGGGTACATTGAGTGTACCATACGCTGTTTCAGTTATCTGAGAACGTGAAGGGGCTGTTCTCTTGTCTATAATCTTGAGCCTAACCTTGGTAGCCATGGGTTTATTTGTTTGTGTCTTCCTAGCATATAATGATTGTGGGTGATAAAGAAGGTTATTGAAGACCCTTCTTAGTGTGCCTATAGGCGACCCCCGGACAGTGGTGTAACTGCACTATCACTGTTTTTCCACTGCCGGATTGGCCTGTGTTCCCCCGACCTCCAACGGACACACACAATCCCACCTACTGTGAGGTGTGCTCCACTGGAGGGGCTCTAGCACGAATACTTAAATATAAGCAGGTGCCTCGGCCAGGGTAAGTAAGGAAGGATTTCAGCAAGAGAGAAAGACCTCAAACCACGTCAGTACCGCCAATCAATAGCTGCCCTCCAGCAGGAGTGTGGGTCACTCACTCTACCCGTGGGGAGAGCTAACTAGGGTTGACAGTCCTGAACGCTCGTGAGGTAGTCCGGTGGCAGTCGTGGTCGTTTCCAAAGGCGGAGGCCCCCAAGGGGCGTTGCCTCAAAAAAGATTTCTGGGAAGGCCAGTGGTAGACAGAGAGGTCGAGTTGTAGTCAGGTCGTCAACAGTAGAAAGAAGGCTGGCTGCTTTAGCAGTGAAGGGTCAGAAGAGAGGTCCTCGATCGATCGATGGGTGATGTTGTTGTTGTTGTTGAGATTGTCGGACCGTAGTCCGACACGGGCCTTTGCCTATAGGCGGCCCGTTTGGTGGTTCCGGCTGGAGCTCCAGGAGCAGCCAGACCGGATTGGGATTAGAGGTGGTCCCACCTGCAGATTGGAAGGATACTGCAGGTTGCAAGTGTGAGCGGACCCCCGATCAGTGGACGCTTACCACCAACCCCCACTCTTGGACGTGGTCAGTTTCGGAGTGGCGCGCCCCTCGAACTGGGGTCCGCACTTGCTGGGAGAGGATGCTTTCTAAGCTATCTGGGTGGTGGGTATCGTGTGATGACCCGGAGTAGGTGGTGAATGTGGTCTGTATGGGCCTTTCGGGTTAGAGTGGCTGCTGGTGTTGTGTGTGTTTCTTTTGGGAGATTTGAGTTCTGCCGGAGGTTGGTGTGGACTCCTCGCAGTCGTCAGAGGAGGAGAAAAGTCTGGGCGTGGTTGCCCTGGAAGACAGTAGGTAAACCATGACGGCTTCCGATCATCCACAGGGAGCAATGGTAATCTTCGTCGTAGTCGATACATGACTTGGGTTTGTCTGGTTTTCTATCAGCGGTGCGTGTTCTTTGTGTGGCCGCATGGCGACCATTTGCCGACAGAACCAGCGCGAGTGCGAAGCTCTTTTGATGTGGAGCTTGGTAGTCTTTCTGAGGTGATTCTTGATCTGTTGCACACTTGCTGGAACTTGGATGTGTACGGTACTGGAGCGTGTAGCTGCCTTGGCTGCTTCGTCTGCCACGTCGTTTCCTCCGATCCCTACATGACTGGGAATCCAGTGTAAGACGACTGGTCGGTTTTGGCTTTGGAATTCCTGTAGCTGTGCGAGGATCGAGGTGATGATGTGGACGTTGTCTCTTGGTTGACTGTGTTGCAGCGCCTGCATGGCCGATTTCGAGTCCGTGTGAATTATGATGGACTTGATGTGTTGTGTTGCAGCGTGTTGTAGGGCCTTTGAGATTGCTACCAGCTCTGTTTGTAGGGTGGAGCAGTCATTGGAAAGTCTCCATTGGAGGGTCTGACCTTGGGTGTAGAAGGCCGCTCCGGATCTGTGATGTTTTGGGTCCACCGAGCCGTCTGTGAAGTATGATGCTGCATCAGCCGGTGTCTCGGTGGCTATGGCTTCGAGAGTTATTTTTTTGAGGTCCTCCTTCTGGAGGTTGGCTTTACTATCGCCTAGGTCGGTAAATTTGAGTGTGGCTGGTGGAGGGCTCCATGGTCGAGGAACAACGTAACCATTGTCTCGTGTGTCTTGGTTGTTCTTGACGAGTGTTTCTGCTTGCAGGTGTCGGATGACCTCGCTTGCCTCGTGCGACCAGGTGGCCCCTCGCACTCTGCGGTCGAGGTGGAGGGAGGCACTGATTCGAATCTTGGCAACTGTGGGCTTGTCTGCTCTACAGATTTTGGCGAGGAGACCGGCTGTCACCTGCTTGACTCGTATTGCCAGGGGTGGTAGTTCGGTTTCCATTTGCAGATTGCAAATTCTGGTCCACATGGGTGCTCCGAGCATGGTCCTGAGAGTATTGTTTTGGATGACTTCTAGCTTAGCTATTTGGTCTTCTCTCAGTCCAATGAGTGCTGGAGCACTGTAATCTACCAGCGATCTGATGGCGGCCGTGTAGTAGGCTTTGAGCACATGAAGGTTTGCTCCTGCGGATTTGCTGGTGAGCGACCTCATTATATTGTGTCTGCTTTTCGTCCTGTGCCTGAGATACTCGAGTTGCGGCTTGAAGGTGAGTTTCTGGTCAAACCAGATTCCAAGACACTGGTGGGCGTTGGTCCAGACTACCGGCGGGTTTTGTATGGAGAGCATCTTGTCTGGTGTGTCTGTGCAGATGGCCATCGCTTTCGACTTGGCTGGATTTATCTTGAGTCCAAGTCTGTTGCACTCCTCTTCTATGAGTTGGAGTGCGTGTTGCGTGTTGGCAAGTCTGTTCGATCCTCTTACTATAAGCTGTAAGTCGTCTGCATAGCATAGGAGCTTGGCTGTTTGTCTGAAGGGAAGTTTGACTAGATTTTCCATCAGGACATTGAACAGCATTGGACTGAGGATGCCTCCTTGTGGGGTTCCGTTTTCGTGGACCCTGTAGCTTGAGGTTGCTCCCTGAAAGCGTACTCGTGCTTCTCTCTGTGTGAGGTAGTTCTGGATCCACCCCAGCAACCTTCCTTTGACGCCTTTTTTAGCGAGCGTCGTTGTAATGGCCAAAGGATTTGCTAGTTCGAAGGCTTTCTCCAGGTCGAGGAAGACCACCAGAGCTGGTTTGTAGTCCACTGTGCTGAGTATCTCGGCGATGTTGTTGCCTGTGCCGGTGTTCTCGGTGTAAGCAAAGATGTGAGGGTGTGGGCTGCCTACTTTCCAGTTGAGTCGGTTGAGAGCCATTCTTTCTCCCGTCTTCGCTATGCAGCTGAGAAGGGAGATGGGCCTCGGTTTGTCTGGTTCTCTGGGCTTCGGAATGGGTTGTATATCTGCCTTCTTCCATTCCGGTGGAAGCCTGCATGTCCACGGTGCTACTTTGATATTTTCAGCAGAGCCTCAGTCCTGCCGTACCGGTATGAGAAAGCGGCGAGTAGAAGATCTTGTCGGCCCTGGTGTTGTAAGTTCCTTGCGGCGTCGCGCCGGCCGGCTGTGATTTTTCGCGCCACTTAGCCAGGTGTTTCTGGAAGAGTCCCCAGTCTGCCTTTTGAGTGTTGTATCTCCATCTCGGGGGGGGTGGAGTGGGGAGTTTGTTCACCTTCAGCGTTGTTAGGGTGGCGAAGTGGTCACTGGTCAGCGTGGGGTGTATCTGCCAGGAGGCCGAAGGCTGTAGTGCACTGGAGACGAAGGTTAGATCTAGCCTTCCTCCCCTAGTGTGGGTGGGCTCTCCGGTGTTCAGGAGGCAGATCTCGGGTGTATCTTGAAAGGTGGTGTATAGGTGCAGGCCGTCTTCATTTGTGGGGCTTGCCGAGCTTAGGAAGGGATGATGTGCGTTGAAATCCCCTCCTATGAGTGTGGCGTGGTCAGCGGCCGAAGCAAATAATTGAGTAACCTCCAGTGAGCCCCTTGGGTTCTTGTAGATGTTGTGAACAGTTAATTCCCGTTCTTGGAGGGTTACTTTGACGGCCTGTGTCTCGATGTTTTCCCCACATGGAAATTGCTGCGTGACATCGGCGGAGGGTATGCTTGACTTGACCAAGATCATACATCCTCTTGTTGACGCCTGCGTGAAATGCCTCTTGTATGTCTTGTAACCGCTGAATTTGAAACAGTGGTGTTCTTGTAGAATTGTTTCTTGTAGCAGTATGATGTCAAGCTTGTCCTTGGCTGCTGCTTCTTGTAGGAGGTGTTTCTTGTTTTGATGCCTTGAGCATTCCATGTTAGGATGTTCAGGGTGCTGATGTTTTCCACCACTGTTTCATCGGGGACTTCTGGTGGTCCTCGATGGAGATGTCCAAGCTCGATTCCAACTGGATCAGGTTCATATCTTCGTGTTCTGTGGTTTTTGTCTTCTGGGCCGTGGTTCGGTTCAGGGGAGTTGAAACGTCCAGTTTCTTTCTGGGAGCTGTCGGTATCTTGGGTTCTCTGGTGGCCTTCTTCGGTGTAGAGTGTACCTCGGCTGTCACTCGTGTGAGGACCGGCGTGGCTTCCTCCACTGAGTTGGCTGGAGCTGTGGCGACTTGCCCGAGGACGCTCCCCATGAGTATTTGGAGCTGTGTGGGTTGGATCTTGTGGCCCAGTAGTCTGGCTAAGCCCTCCGCGAAGGTTGTCAGTACCTTGGCTAGGTCTGATACGTGTATCATTCCTTCTGGTGCCTTGGTGTGTGCTTCTTTTGCCTTTCTCGTGGTTGTCGTTTTCTGCTGCTTGGGTGGCTGAGGTGTGGCTGTAGTGAGGCCAGGAAACTGGGCTGCACTTTGGGTGTTGACTGGCTGAGGAGGTTGTCTTTGTTGTTTGGGCCTTTGGGTTCCCCACACGATGGTACTTGGTGGGGCTGGTGTGTAGGCGGTGGGGGCCGGTCTTGCTGCTGGTCGGTTTGCCTGGACCCTCTTTGTTCTCTCGGAGCATCCAGGATTCCAGGCGTGGTGTTTGCCCCCGCAGTTGGCACACTTGGGGGCAATTTTTTCCCATTTTTCAACTTGGTGAGGCAGGAGTGTGTGCCGTGCTTCTGTGCGCAGACTGCGCAGATTTCCTTGTACGTGCACCTTGTCTGATGGTGCCCGTATTTCTGGCATCTGAAGCACCGCAGGGGCTCTGGGACGAAGGGCCTCACTTCGTAGATCCCCCAGGTTTTGAGGTCTATGGTGCTGGGGGGTGAGCCGTAGTGCGTTATGAGCACTTGTTTCGTGGTGGCCGTCTTGTCGGACAGGGGAGAGCATCTCTCGGCTTTTAAGATCTTCGGGTGGTTCTCCAGGGGTTCGAGAGGTAGTTCCTTTGGGTACCGGAGGACTACCGACTTCATCAGTTTCTGGGCGGGGTCCAGCTTTGTTGATGCAACGGTGGTGGTGTTTTGCAGGTAGGTGTCGAGGGTGGTGGCGGAGTCCTTGTCTTTGGGGTGAATAATCATCTCCCCCTTTAGGTTGGGCCGCACTGAGAATTTGGCCAGTGGATTTAGCTTTTCCATCTCTGTGACGGCGGCATATGTTGTTTTTGCGTCCGTTTTCGTGATCCGGAATTTTGGCAGTGTCGTTGGAGGTGAGCTGGTGGTGGTGATGGGTGCCTTTGGGGCTGCTTGACGGCATTCGTTTCCCGAAAAAGCACGTCGGCGTTTCTTGTTTTCTACCTTCGTCCAGTTGTCCTCAGTGGCGGTAGCAGTGGTGGTGGAGTTGTTGGAGGTGGTGGTATTGTTCCTACTTTTCAGGGCTTCATTTAAGGCGCGTAACTGGTCCGCTTTCTCTGTGCGGAGCCTGTCGTAGTTCGGGTCGTCAGGTTGGCGGTTCAGGCGGGGATCGCGGTTAGGAGGGCGTACGCGCTCCATAACCGGGTTTTTTTTTTTTAGATCCTACCTATTCCGGTTGAGTAAATAGCAGAGGAATTACAGCACTCCCCACTGGCTGGTGGTCGTAGAGTGGTTCCTGAGCTTCTCCCCCGGAGCCCCGATTGGGGAAGCCTACTTCCTAGTGTATGTGACTGCTCACTTATAGACGTGAGCTAAGTGTGCCTATTTGGGAAGGATAAGGATTGCTACCCTCTTTCCAGGTGGACCCGCACGATCACGGTTTTCCTGGAAAGACTCGGCTGGGGAGGGTTTTGCTCCGAACCCCTTTCGTGTTCACAATCTCCTGGGAGGGAGGTGAACAGTTACAGGGGGGACCGCAGGACGAATACACTTTTGAGGGTGCAGGTCCCTAGGCCAGAGCGAAAAAGGAAAAATAGTAGTAGAAGGAAAAGAGCTCAAACCATGCCGGGAATATCGCGCTATAACTGCTCTCCAGCTGGAGTGTGGGTCACTCACACCACCAGTGGGGAGGGCAAGCTAATGCTCGATAAACCGAGAACGCTCGTGAGTTGTTGTGGACGATGACGGTCGTGGGTGGTCCGGTCCGGGAAGATGGCCAACAATGGTACAAGGGAGAGGGCGGTCTTCACAGTTCCGGGTCCAGCAGGAGGTCTTGTTGAGAGGTCTTCTTGGTTCAGGAGCGATGTGAGAAGTGATTGTTGTTGTTGTATAGATTGTCGGACCGTAGTCCGACACGGGCCTTTGCCTATAGGCGGCCCGTTTGGTGGTTCCGGCTGGAGCTCCAGGAGCAGCCAGACCGGATTGGGATTGGAGGTGGTCCCACCTACAGATTGGAGGGATACTGCAGGTTGCAAGTGTGAGCAGACCCCCGATCAGTGGACGCTTACCACCAACCCCCACTCTTGGACGTGGTCAGTTTCGGAGTGGCGCGCCCCCCGAACTGGGGTCCGCACTTGCTGGTGAATGTGGTCTGTATGGGCCTTTCGGGTTAGAGTGGCCGCTGGTGTTGTGTGTGTTTCTTGGGAGATTTGAGTTCTGTGTCGGAGGCTTTGTGTGACCTCGCAATCGAGGAGATAGTGTTCAAGTGGGTTGGCTGCTGGCTCCTGACAGTAGGTGCATTCCATGACGTCATTTCCGATCATCTGCCAGGAGCACTTGTACCCTAGTCGTAGTCGATGAAGGCTGACTTGGGTTTGTCTTGGAGTTTTATTGTCAGCGAAAGGTGGTTCCCCTTTTGTGGCCGCCAGGTACCATTTGGCTGATTGGGAACCAGCGTTGAGTGCATGAAGGAAGCTCTTTTTGATGTGGAGCTTGCTAGTCTTTCTGAGGTGATTCTTAATCTGTTGCACACTTGCTGGAACTTGGATGCGTACGCTACTAGAACGTGTAGCTGCCTTGGCTGCTTCGTCTGCCACGTCGTTTCCTCCGATCCCTACATGACTGGGAATCCAGTGGAAGACGACTGGTCGGTTTTGGCTTTGGAATTCCTGTAGCTGTGCGAGGATCGAGGTGATGATGTGGACGTTGTCTCTTGGTTGACTGTGTTGCAGCGCCTGCATGGCCGATTTCGAGTCCGTATGAATTATGACGGACTTGTTGTGTTGTGTTGCAGCGTGTTGTAGGGCCTTTGAGATTGCTACCAGTTCTGTTTGTAGGGTGGAGCAGTCATTGGAAAGTCTCCATTGGAGGGTCTGACCTTGGGTGTAGAAGGCCGCTCCGGATCTATGATGTTTTGGGTCCACTGAGCCGTCTGTGAAGTATGATGCTGCATCAGCCGGTGTCTCGGTGGCTATGGCTTCGAGAGTTATTTTTTTGAGGTCCTCCTTCTGGAGGTTGGCTTTACTATCGCCTAGGTCGGTAAATTTGAGTGTGGCTGGTGGAGGGCTCCATGGTGGAGGAACAGCGTAAGCATTGTCTCGTGTTGCAATCCTCATCAGATCATCCATGAAACACGAATTCATCACCAACTTTGCTTTCAAACACTTCATGGCCGCCAAGATCGACACTCAACACGGACAGATTATCATCTGCACAACATACTCAAGACCTAACTCGCGTATCCACTTCACAGACCTAAACTCCATCTTTAACAACTCACACCTACCTGTAATACTAATGGCCGACCTCAATGCACACCACACCGCATTCCAACACAACCGCATCGACCCCCATGGCCAACAACTACACGTTTTGGTCACTCACAAAAACCTTCACCACATTGGCCCTTTCTTTCCCACATTCTACGCTGCTCACGGCAAAGGCACTCCAGACATCGTCATCACCAACACCCCTGCCCTCCAATTCCAACACTACATCACTCCCGGCCCCCTATCAGGCTCAGACCACATTCCCATCACTCTTCACCTCTCCAACAATCCCATCCTCCTCCCAACAACCTCACCTCAATACCAGTATCAACACGCAGATTGGGATGCCTTCAAAAAACACTCTCTGAACAACAATACACACTCAACCTCGAACACCAACCCACTAGGATGATTGAGGAAACCTGGACACACCTTTTCAACACTATCACCGCCATAGCAGATACCCACATTCCTAAACACCGGTTCAAGAAAAAATACTCCTTCACACCCTCCATAAGAACTCAACGCCTACTTCACTGCTACAGGACACGATTCGAACTAAACAAACTTAACCTAGCACCAGTTTACACAGACATCTCCACACTAAGAACACACATCATCCATAGCCTCCGTCAAGATCATGAGGTTCACTGGGCAAAACTCGTAGAGGCTGCCCAGGAACACAGAACACATAACCCCCGAGAATTTTTGCAAAGGATCGCCAAGCTGAAAGGAACTGCAAAACCCCCCTTTGATCACCTGCTAGTAAATGGTAGGAAAATCAATGAGCCAGCCGACGTAGCACAAACACTAAAACAACACTGGGAACACATTTTCCACCCACACCCCCCCACACAACAAAGGTACATCTTAAACCACATAAACAACATCACCACACACATGCAAACACTTCACGACAGAACAACTCCTGACAACACAATAGATACCTCCACTCTCACACAGGACCACACCCTCACTGCTCCTTTCACCCCAACAGAAGTCCAAGCACTGGACAAAACCAAAAAGAAAACACCAGGTGACAGCAATATTGGTCAAGCAATCCTGAAGCACCTGCCCCAGAAACAATCACAGCCATTACATACCTCTACAACACCCAACTGGCTACAGGATACTTCCCAAAGCTCTTTAAGACAGCCACAGCCGTCATGATACCTAAACCAAACAAAAACCCAACAGATCCTCAAAACTACAGACCGATCAGCATACTAGAAGTCTTAGGCAAAACTTTTGAAAGACTATACAACACCCGCCTCAGATACCACCTTGAAGATGAACAACTACTGTCCTACAAGCAGTTCGGCTTCAGAGCACACCACTCAACTCAAGACGCACTCAATATAATCACAAACTACCTCCACATGAACAAAGATGCATACAAGATAGCACTCATTACAAAAGACGTACAAAAAGCCTTCGACACAGTTTGGCACGATGGATTAAAGTACAAGATATGCACCAATTTTAACCTCCCTCAAAAATCACAACAATTACTATGTAACTTCCTAACAGACAGAAAAATGAGGATAAAAGTCACACCTGCCTACTCTGACCACTTCACACTGCATGCAGGAGTCCCACAAGGATCAGTCCTGTCCCCAACACTATACATTCTTTACACAAACGACTTACCCGACCCCTTACACATCGACTCTCTGACAATACAGTACGCCGACGATGTAACCCAACTAGTCAGACACAGAACTCTTGATCACCTAACAGACAAAGCTCACAGGGAACTCGAACAAGTTACACAATGGGAACTCCGATGGCGAATACAAACCAACCCGAACAAAGCACAAATCACCTACTTCGGCACCAAAAGACGACAACCACGTCACATTTACCTAAACCCCTACATCGCCTACCCTTCACCTATAACTATCAAACGAACAAACACAATCCTAGGAGTCACATTCAACGACACCCTCACCATGACACTACACACCAATATGAAGGCTTTGATCGCAAACAAAACACTCGGGAATATATACAGATTCAGAACCGCATCAATCAAAACCAAAACACACCTATTCAAAGCCCTCATACGCCCACTATTGACTTATGCACCTAACACACTCCAGCTAGCACCACCATCAAGCGCCAAGAAACTTCAAGTCATACAAAACAAAGCACTAAGATTCATCCATAACACACACTGGTCATCCTTCACCCGAAATAGTCATCTACATGAACTCAGCTCCGTCCCCCCACTTAACATCTACTGGAGACAACTAGGTGACAAACAAATAGAATCACTCCTCACTACTTACCCTCAATGGCAGGATTATTTCGACAACATCATACTCCCACGCAGATTCAGAGACAGAAATCCCTCCATACTAAACAGACCAAACACTCCCCTCCCACCTCCCTTGTATTAATAACTTCCCTATAACCACACCCAAAAAAAAAAAAATTCCCCCCCAAATTAAACCTAACCTCTCCTTAACCCTCACCCAACGATTCCCTCCTCCCCCCTCACTCCAAACCCCACGCCACCAACTCAAACTCAAGACCACTCAAAAAAAAAAAAAAAAAAAAAAAAATCCAACTTCCACTAACCTGCACTAACACTCCTCCTCAAACAAAAGAAAAGAAAAGACCCGAACAATCCCCCAAAATAAAAACCTAACATACCCAGCCATTACTAGCAATCCCACACAAAATAATAAATAACCATTCTACCATTAACTAACCACACCCTATCACTCCTCAGAAAATAAAAACCTAACATACCCAGCCGTTACTAGCAATCCCACACAAAATAATAAATAACCATTCTACCATTAACTAACCACACCCTATCACTCCTCCCAAAACAAATACCTAACTTACCCATCCCATACTAACTCGGATGACATGTACGTTTCCCTTAGCCAATAAGGTCGGGGAGAGTTCCACAGTGCCTGTACGCAAACCCTCTCCCTCAAGAATGTTACCTACACTGTTTTATGGGCACCTCCCTTAGCCAATAAGGTCGGAGAGGTGTGTCTAATAAAAACGGTACCAAATTGCAGACGACATTGAACGCCTCCTTTAGCCAATAAGGTCGGGGAGGGGTGCAATGTACCTGTACACAAACCCTCTCCCTCAAGAATGGGGCCAGAACTCACAATACCTGCAAGAGCCTACCGCAATTGCAGAAGTCCTTTACTAGCCAAAGGGAAGAAAGAATGCAATGATTAACCCAACTCTGCCAACTACTAACAAAACCTACAATCCTCCCAAAAGAAAAACTTAACCCACCCAACCTTACTCACAATCCCTCCTATAAAAAAAAAAAAAAATGCTAACTCTCCATCCAATCACTAATCAACACCTTCAATCCTCCCAAAAGAAAAACTTAACCCACCCAATCGTACTCACAATCCTCAAAAAAAAAAAAAAAGCTAACTCACTATCCAATCACTAATCAACACCTTCAATCCTCCCAAAAGAAAAACTTAATATACCTGACTTTTCAAATGCCTTCGACCCTCCTAAAAAAAAACCTATGACTCAATACAACTATTCATTAGCAACACAAATCATATCACACCTAAGGAATCCTTCCATACTATAAATTAACCCAACAACCTCCAAAAAGCCCCCCTCTCCTCTCCTCGCCTCCCCCTTCCTCCCGACAACCGAACCATACCTGACCTGATATCAATTATCCTAACCCTCCCCCTCTCCCCTTACTACATTTCCACGCAAACGCATACACACTCACACAACAACCCCCCCTAAGCAATTCTAATTCACCAACTCAACATACAACCTCCACCCCCGCCAATCCCCAAACACAAACTCCCCCCCCTCCCACAACCAATCTCCAAACACAACACCCCCGCCAGACAAAGCCTCTCATAACACCACAACTCTCCAAAACCAAATCAAACATACCCAACCTCTATACCAGCCACTGTCAACATTATCGACCTAACTCAAGACTGAAACCAAACAACCTATATCTCACTCATCTCCGTTCACAATTTGACAAAGCTCAAATCTGTCCCCTGCTATTACTAAATAACTCTCCTACGATACACTCATCCTTCCTTACTACGAATACTTTGACATTTCAAGCTCAAAGATTCAAAACTCTTCCTCCAACTCTCTCTGACATAGCTGAAAGACCCACAACTCTCAGAAACAAATCAAAACATACCCAACGTCTGTGACATCCAATTCTCAATAAAATCGACCTAACTCAAGACTGAAACCATTCAGCCTATATCTCATTCTCGTCTCCGTTCATAATTTGACAAAAAAGCTCAAATCTGTCTGCTGCTATTACTAAAAACTCTCCTACGATACGCTCATCCTTCCTTACTATGAATACTTTGACATTTCAAGCTCAAAGATTCAAAAACCCTTCCTCCAACTCGCTCCGTTCCTCTTTGACATAGCTCAAAGACTTTACCTTCATCTTTCTCCAAACAACCCTACGACTAGCAAAATTTCCATATTTTCACCTTCTCTGTTTACTTTGATCGTGTGCTGCCTGTGCGTCCGTCCACCTGCGTTTCTCGGCTTGCGCCGCCGCCGTGGCGGGGCGGTTCTTCCTACGCTTTGCCAACACTGCCCGGGCTAAGACGACAATCAGAACACCCGCGTTGGCCCTTTGTTTGCTCGGACCTGCTCCCGCCCTCCCTCTGCCTCGTCCTGATTGTGGTTGTTGCACCCTCAGGGCATTTTGCCTACCCCCTCACGCAAGCGGTGTTTAGCCACTGCACCTGTTCTCTCCTTCTAAAATTCACTTCCATCCTCCCTTTATTCTTCCTCTGAACCTCCTTCCCCCCTGTCACTAGCATTTTTCTAGTTCCCAGGCTGCACCAAAAAAAGCTAACTCACTATCCAATCACTAATCAACACCTTCAATCCTCCTAAAAAGAAAACTTAATATTCTGGATCTTTCTAACAAGCCCTTCGACCTCCTGGAAAAAAAAAAACCTATGACTCAACATAACTATTCATTAGCAACAAATCATATCACACCTAAGAAATCCTTCCATACTATAAATTAGCCCAACAACCTCCAAAGCCCCCCTCTCCTCTCCTCGCCTCCCCTCTCCTCACCTCTCCTCCCCCCTCCTCCCGACAACCGAACCATACCTGACCTTATAACAATTATCCTAACCCTCCCCCTCTCCCCTTACTACATTTCCACGCAAACACATACACACTCACACAACAACCCCCCTTAAGCAATTCTAATTCACCTCAAATCAACATACAACCGCCACCCCCGCCAATCCCCAAACACTAACTCCCACAACCATTCCCCCGCCAGACAAAGCCTCTCATAACACTACAACTCTCCAAAACCAAATCAAACATACCCAACCTCTATACCAGCCACTGTCAACAAAATCGACCTAACTCAAGATTGAAACCAAACAACCTATATCTCACTCTCATCTCCGTTCACAATTTGACTAAGCTCAAATCTGTCCCCTGCTATTACTAAATAACTCTCCTACGATACACTCATCCTTCCTTACTACGAATACTTTGACACTTCAAGCTCAAAGATTCAAAACTCTTCCTCCAACTCTCTCCATTTCTCTCTGACATAGCTCAAAGACCCACAACTCTCAGAACCAAATCAAAACATACCCAACGTCTGTGACATCCAATTCTCAATAAAATCGACCTAACTCAAGACTGAAACCATTCAGCCTATATCTCATTCTCGTCTCCGTTCATAATTTGACAAAAAAGCTCAAATCTGTCTGCTGCTATTACTAAAAACTCTCCTACGATACGCTCATCCTTCCTTACTATGAATACTTTGACATTTCAAGCTCAAAGATTCAAAACCCTTCCTCCAACTCGCTCTGTTCCTCTTTGACATAGCTCAAAGACTTTACCTTCTTCTTTCTCCAAACAACCCTACGACTAGCAAAATTTCCATGTTTTCACCTTCTCTGTTAATTTGTTCGTGTGTGGCCTGTGCGTCCGTCCACCTGCGCTTCTCGGCTTGCACCGCCGCCGTGGCGGGGCGGTTCTTCCTCCGCTTTGCCAACACTGCCTAAGCTAGACGACAACCAGAGCACCCGCGTTGGCCCTTTGCTTGCCCGGACCTGCTCCCGCCCTCCCTCTGCCTCGTCCTGATTGTGATTGTTGCACCCTCAGGGCATTTTGCCTACCCCCTCACGCAAGCGGTGTTTAGCCACTGCACCTGTTCTCTCCTTCTAAAATTCACTTCCATCCTCCCTTTATTCTTCCTCTGAACCTCCTTCCCCCCTGTCACTAGCATTTTTCTAGTTCTTCTCGATTTTTAGTGAGTGAGTCGCCAGTCGCAGTCGGGAGCAGTCGCAGTCAGGAGCAGTAGCAGTCAGCCACAGAGCGAAGTGGAAGTCGGAGAAGGAACAGACTCAGCTGATTGGCTAGTCATTGGACCTATCCCACCTTCCCACGTACCTTGGAAAACCAAAGCACCTGACTTCAATTCTCCAACTGACAATTCTGTTGATTCGATCAACACATTGAGCCTCTCCTACAGTACCGGACCTCCCTTAGGAACCCCGAATGCTGCTGAGGGGCTTGGTGTGAAGAGAGAGTCGGCAGTGAGTTTTCAGACCTTTTTCTTCTACTGTAATCCTTCTCTTCCGTGCCGTGAAAGGACCTATTCCCCTGTCAGCTGACGTACAGGGGAGTATTCGTCTGGAAACGCCCTCTGTCCCCACACCTCGCTAGTGCGTGTTTGTGTGAAGGGTGGAGGGTCAGCACAGCCTGCCGATACGCCTGGGGACCCCTGTGATAGTGCAGGGCCTCCCCTACGTGAGGGGTGCAGGAAATTAGGGACTGTTAGGGGAGATCTCCATAAATCTCCAATTCAAACAGTTAACATGCCTTCAATTAAAATTAAAGTGGACCGTACCATCCAACCGTGCATGGACCTCGCCTCACTTATTTTCCAGCTGACCTGTATATTTCAGATCCGTTCCTTCACCAATGACGACATTATCCAAATATTTGTACAAACTGATGAAGATGCCGACCTATTCCACTCCCCAGCAATGAACAACAGACTGAGGGACAATGGCCTAACGGTCCTCAGTTCACCCGAATACCGCGCAAAATGCACCCTCATATGTAGAAAAGTCATCCCTCAGATCCTTGACAACCCTAACCTATTGACAGACCTCAACTCACAAAACACCCCCCAAATGACATATACAGCCCGGATGGGAACTCTCCCCATGTTAAAAATCACTACGGCTACTCAAACTGACGCCATCAAATTAAAATCATACGGAATAAAAATCGGCAGCAATATCATCCCCTCAAGAGACATTGAATTCCAACACTTCATACAAGTACACCAATGTTTCAATTGCTACCAATTCGGGCACAACACCAACCGTTGCAGTAACACAATAACTTGCTCAAAGTGTGCCAATCAAGGCCACTCATACCGAAACTGCACTGCCACGGTAACTAAATGCTGCAACTGTAAAGGCCCTCACGCTGCTATCAGCAACAAGTGCAAAATCAGACTCGACAATAGCACAACACCACTCCCTCCCCGCCGACCTTCACCTCCTACAGCACCCCCCACAGCACCACCTCCACCTCCCCACCACTCACTCCCTACTGCCACGACCCTCCCCACCCGCACTTGCTGGACCAACAACGTGACCGCCCCCCAACCCTCCTCCGACATGGATGCAAAATCACCACCATCATACTTCTGGCACATACCCTAAGCAACGGAAACAGGTCTCTTTTTCTGAAACTGGCAATTGATGGTTTGAGGGAGAACGGCCTCCCTACCATACACATTCCTGATTCCTTCAGAACCGGTCCCGACCTCATCTTCCCCACTGCCCCCATCCCCGACCGGACCAGCATGCCACCCCCTTCCCCCAGAGAAGCCACTGCAATCTCCCTCCGCCCCTCCACTTCTGCCATGCCCACATCTGACTTATCTCACCAACCTACTATTACCTCACCCACCGGAGTAATCAGTCGAAAACCTCCCGACCCCTCCACCTTGACCTTGCCTACACCTGACTTTTCCCACACGACTACGATGAACTCCCGAACCTCCAAAATCCGAACCAAACCCAATCTTCCCCTAACACCTCAGACTCCCAAGAATAAAATGGCTGCCCATCCCCCCACTGAAATGGTGGTCAAGACCACTAGACCTAAGAGGAAAAACACCTCCCCCCTTTCTTCTTACACACCTGACTGCAAAAGAATTATAAAATACACACATCCAACTAAATCTATAATTAAAGTAAATCTATTCGGCACTACCCCAAAGAAAACAGGAAACAACCCCGACACGAACCTAGCACACTCCACTCATCCTCCCGACTCCCCCACACACACAGTCACGTAACCGCCCATCCCTCACCTACATACACCTCACTCAGACCCCGCTCACAGTCACTCGACAAGTTAGACCTCATCCCTGCACCCCAGAATTTCAATCTCATATAAGTAACAAATTATACAACATGATCACCATTATGCAATACAACTGTAGAGCATATCACTCAAACAGACACGCCATCTCTCTCCTCATACAAGAACACAACCCAGACATCCTCCTCCTTAACTCAACATGCACAAACACCAAAATCAAGCACTTCGGCTACACAAGCAGACAATCACCCCATGAACTATTCGAGGGCGTTGCAATCCTCATCAGATCCTCCATGAAACACGAATTCATCACCAACTTTGCTTTCAAACACTTCGTGGCCGCCAAGATCGACACTCAACACGGACAGATAATCATCTGCACAACATACTCAAGACCTAACTCGCTTATCCCCTTCACAGACCTAAACTCCATCTTTAACAACTCACACCTACCTGTAATACTAATGGCCGACCTCAATGCACACCACACCGCATTCCAACACAACCGCAACAACCCCCATGGCCTACAACTACACGCTTTGGTCACTCACAAAAACCTTCACCACATTGGCCCTTTCTTCCCCACATTCTACGCTGCTCACGGCAAAGGCACACCAGACACCGTCATCACCAACACCCTTGCCCTCCAATTCCAACACTACATCACTCCCGGCCCCTATCAGGCTCAGACCACATTCCCATCATTCTTCACCTCTCCAACAATCCCATCCTCCTCCCAACAACCACACCTCAATACCAGTATCAACACGCAGATTGGAATGCCTTCCAAACCACACTCTCTGAACAACAATACACACTCAACCTCGAGCACCAACCCACAAGGAAGATTGAGGAAACCTGGACACACCTTTTCAACACTATCACCGCCATAGCAGATACCCACATTCCTAAACACCGGTTCAAGAGAAAATTCTCCTTCACACCTTCCATAAGAACTCGACGCCTACTTCACTGCTACAGGACACGATTCGAACTAAACAAACTTAACCTAGCACCAGTTTTCGCAGACATCTCCATACTAAAAACACACATCATCCACAGCCTCCGTCAAGACCATGAGGTTCACTGGGCAAAACTCGTAGAGGCTGCCCAGGAACACAGAACACATAACCCTCGAGAATTTTGGCAAAGGATCGCCAAGCTGAAAGGAACGGCAAAACCCCCCTTTGATCACCTGCTAGTAAATAGTAGGAAAATCAATGAGCCAGCCGACGTAGCACAAACACTAAAACAACACTGGGAACACATTTTCCACCCCCCCCCTCCCACACAACAAAGGTACATCTTAAACCACATAAACAACATCACCACACACATGCAAACACTTCACGACAGAACAACTCCTGACAACACAATAGATACCTCCACACTCACACAGAACCACACCCTCACTGCTCCTTTCACCCCAACAGAAGTCAAACAAGCACTAGACAAAACCAAAAAGAAAACACCAGGTGACAGCAATATTGGTCAAGCAATCCTGAAGCACCTGCCCCCAGAAACAGTCACAGCCATTACTTACCTCTACAACACCCAACTGGCTACAGGATACTTCCCAAAACTCTTTAAGACATCCACAGCCATCATGATACCTAAACCAAACAAAAACCCAACAGATCCACAAAACTACAGACCGATCAGCATACTAGAAGTCTTAGGCAAAACTTTTGAAAGACTATACAACACCCGCCTCAGATACCACCTTGAAGATGAACAACTACTGTCCTACAAGCAGTTCGGCTTCAGAGCACACCAGTCAACTCAAGACGCACTCAATATAATCACAAACTACCTCCACATGAACAAAGATGCATACAAGATATCACTCATTACAAAAGACGTACAAAAAGCCTTCGACACAGTTTGGCACGATGGATTAAAGTACAAGATATGCACCAATTTTAACCTCCCTCAAAAATCACAACAATTACTATGTAACTTCCTAACAGACAGAAAAATGAGAATAAAAGTCACACCTGCCTACTCTGACCACTTCACACTGCATGCAGGAGTCCCACAAGGATCAGTCCTGTCCCCAACACTATACATTCTTTACACAAACGACTTACCCGACCCCTTACACATCGACTCTCTGACAATACAGTACGCCGACGATGTAACCCAACTAGTCAGACACAGAACTCTTGATCACCTAACAGACAAAGCTCACAGGGAACTCGAACAAGTTACACAATGGGAACTCCGATGGCGAATACAAACCAACCCGAACAAAGCTCAAATCACCTACTTCGGCACCAAAAGACGACAACCACGTCACATTTACCTAAACCCCTACATCGCCTACCCTTCACCTATAACTATCAAACGAACAAACACAATCCTAGGAGTCACATTCAACGACACCCTCACCATGACACTACACACCAATATGAAGGCTTTGATCGCAAACAAAACACTCGGGAATATATACAGATTCAGAACCGCACCAATCAAAACCAAAACACACCTATTCAAAGCCCTCATACGCCCACTATTGACTTATGCACCTAACACACTCCAGCTAGCACCACCATCAAGCGCCAAGAAACTTCAAGTCATACAAAACAAAGCACTAAGATTCATCCATAACACACACTGGTCATCCTTCACCCGAAATAGTCATCTACATGAACTCAGCTCCCTCTCCCCACTTAACATCTACTGGAGACAACTAGGTGACAAACAATTAGAATCACTCCTCACTAATTACCCTCAATGGCAGGATTATTTCGACAACATCATACTCCCACGCAGATTCAGAGACAGAAATCCCTCCATACTAAACAGACCAAACACTCCCCTCCCACCTCCCTTGTATTAATAACTTCCCTATAACCACACCCAAAAAAATTTCCCCCCCAAATTAAACCTAACCTCTCCTTAACCCTCACCCAACGATTCCTCCCTCACTCTAAAACCCCACGCCACCAACTCAAACTCAAGACCACCTGACAAAAAAAAAAAAAAAAAAAAAACTAACCCACTAATCTGCACTAACACTTCCCCAAAAAGACCCTAACAATCCCCCAAAATAAAAACCTAACATACCCAGCCATTACTAGCAATCCCACACAAAATAAAAAATAACCATTCTACCACTAACTAACCACACCCTATCACTCCTCCCAAAATAAAAACCTAACACACCCAGCCATTACTAGCAATCCCACACAAAATAAAAATTAACCATTCTACCATTAACTAACCACACCCTATTACTCCTCCCCAAACAAATACCTAACTTACCCATCCCATACTAACTCGGATGACATGTATGTTTCCCTTAGCCAATAAGGTCGAGGAGAGTTGCTCAGTACCTGCAGCAAGCCCTCTCCCTCTAGAATGTTACCAACACTGTTTTATGGGCACCTCCCTTAGCCAATAAGGTCGGAGAGGTGTACCTAAAAACGGTACCATCAACGGATGATATGAACGCCTCCCTTAGCCAATAAGGTCGGGGAGGGGTGCATTGTTCCTGTACACAAACCCTCTCCCTCAATAATGGGACCAGAACTCACAATACCTGCAAGAGCCTACCACGCAATTGCAGAAGTCCTTTACTAGCCAAAGGAAAGAAAGAATGCAATAATTAACCCAACTCTGCCAACCACCAACAAAACCTGTAATCCTCCCAAAAGAAAAACTTAACCCACCTAATCTTACTCACAATCCCTCCTAAAAAAAGCTAACTCACTATCCAATCACTAATCAACACCCTCAATCCCCCCAAAGAAAAACTTAATATACCCGACCTTTCTAACAAGCCCCTTCGACCCTCCTAAAAAAAAAATAAATAAAAAAAAACAAATAAATAAATATAAAAAAAAACTTATGACTCAATACAACTATTCATTAGCAACACAAATCATA
>NW_024731923.1:0-4704 GCF_018991925.1 Homarus americanus | reverse complement strand
GAATATCGGATGTGTACCAGGGAGTGTCAGAGGTGTACCTGGGAGTCTCAGAGGTGAACCAAAGAGTGTCAGAGGAGTACCTGGGAGTGTCAGAGGTGTACCTGGGAGTATCGGAGGACCTGGAGTATCGGAGGTGTATTCAGGAGTGTCAGAGGTGTACCTGGGAGTATCAGAGGTACCTGGGAGTGTCAGAGGTGTACCAGGGAGTGTCAGTGGTGTAACTGGGAGTGTCAGAGGTGTAACTGGAATGTCAGAGGTGTACCAGGAGTGTCAGTGAGTACCTGGGAGTCTCAGGTGTACCTGGAGGTATCGGAGGTGCAGAATATCGGTGGTGTACCTGGGAGTGTCGGAGTTGTACCTGGGAGTGTCGGAGGCGGACCTGGGAGTGTCAGAGGTACCTGGGAGTATCAGAGGTGTACCTGGGAGTCAGAGGAGTACCTGGGAATGTCGGAGGTATATCAGGGAGTGTCAGTGAAGTACCTGGGAGTCTCAAAGGTGTACCTGGGAGTATCGGAGGTGTACATGGGAATATCGAGGTGTACCTGGGAATACGAGGTGTACTGGGAGTGTCAGGGGATACCTGGGAGTGTCGGAGGTGTACCTGGAGTTGGTGAGTACCTGGATTGTCAGAGGTGACCTGGCAGTGTCAGAGGTGTACCTGGAGTGTCAGAGATGTACCTGGGAGTGTCAGAGGTGTATCTGGGAGGTCGGACGTGTACCTGGGAGTGTCAGAGCTGTACCAGGAATGTCAGTGAGTACTTGGGAGTGTCAGAGGTGTACCTGGGAGTGTCAGAGGTGTACCTAAGAGTGTCAGAGGTGTACCTGGGAGTGCCGGAGGTGTACCTGGGAGTATCAGAGGTGTACCTGGGAATGCCAGAGGTACCTGGGAATGCCAGAGGTGTATGGGAATGTCAGAGGTATACCAGGGAGTGTCAGTGAAGTACCTGGGAGTCTCAAAGGTGTACCTGGGAGATCAGAGGTACCTGGGAATATCGGAGGTGCACTGGGAATATCGGAGGTGTACCTGAGTGTCACAGGAGTACCTGGGATTGTCAGAGGGTGTACCTGGCAGTGTCAGAGGTGTACCTGGCAGTGTCAGAGATGTACCTGGGAGTGTCAGAGGTGTATCTGGGAGTGTCGCCCGTGTACCTGGGAGTGTCATAGGTGTACCTGGAATGTCAGTGGAGCACTTGGGAGGTGTGAGAGGTACCTGGGAGTGTCAGAGGTGTACCAGAGTGTCAGAGGGTGTACCTGGGAGTGTCAGAGGTGTACCTGGAGTGTCGGAGGTGACCAGGAATGTCAGTGGAGTACCTGGGAGTGTCGGAGTGAACCTGGGAGTGGCGGAGGCGACCTGGGAGGTCGGGGAGGTACCTGGGAGTATCAGAGGTACCTGGGAGTGTCAGAGGAGTACCTGGAATGTCAGAGGTATACCAGGAGGTTGGGGTGAAGTACCTGGGAGTCTCAAAGGTGTACCTGGGAGTATCGGAGGTGTACCTGGGAATATCGGAGGTGTACCTGGGAATATCGGATGTTACCAGGGAGGTCAGAGGTGTACCTGGGAGTCTCAGAGGTAACCAAAGAGTGTCAGAGGAGTACCTGGGAGTGTCAGAGGTGTAACAGGGAGGTCAGGAGAATACCTAGGAGGTTGGGGAGATACTGGGAGGTCAGAGGTGTACCTGGAGTATCGGAGGTATACCTGGGAGTGTCGAGTTGTACCTGGGAGTGTCGGGAGGACGGGAGTGTCAGAGGTGTACCTGGGAGTATCAGAGGTACCTGGGAGGTCGGAGGTGCACATGGAGTGTCAGCGGTGTACCTGTGTGTCAGCGGTACCTGGGAGTATCAGAGGTGTGCCTGGGAGTGTCTGAGGTGTACCTGGGAGGCCTGAGGCGAACCTGGGAGTGTCAGAGGTGTACTTGGGAGTATCAGAGGTGTAACTGGGAGTGTCAGAGGAGCCTGGGAAATGTCAGAGGCATACCAGGGAGTGTCAGTGAAGTACCTGGGAGTCTCAAAGGTGTACATGGGAGTATCGGAGGTGTACCTGGGAATATCGGAGGTGTACCTAGGAATATCGGATGTGTACCAGGGAGTCAGAGGTACCTGGGAGTCTCAGGTGACCCAAAGAGTGTCAGAGGAGTACCTGGGAGGTCAGAGGTAAATTTTGAGCACGGAGGTGTACCTGGGAGACGGGAGGTGTATCCTGGGAGGTCAGAGGTACCTGGGAGTATCAGAGGTGTACCTGGGAGTGCTGAGAGGTGTACCGGGAGCGTGGGTGGTGTAACTGGGAGTGTCAGAGGTGTAACTGGAATGTCAGAGGTGTACCAGGAGTGTCAGGAGTACCTGGGAGTCTCAAAGGTGTACCTGGGGTTATCGGAGGTGTACCTGAATATCGGAGGTACCTGGGAGTGGCAGAGGTTCCGGGAGTGTCGGAGGTGTACCTGGGAGTGTCACAGGAGTACTTGGGAGTGCTGAGGTGTACCTGGGACTGTCAGAGATATACCTGGGAGGTCAGAGGTGTACCTTAGAGTGTCAGAGGTACCTGGGAGTGTCAGAGGTAACTGGGAATGTCAGAGGTACCAGGAGGTTGTGGAGTACCTGGGAATTGAAGGTGTACCTGGAGGTACGGGAGGTGTACCTGTGAATACGGTGGTGTACTGGGAGCGGGAGTTGTACCTGGGAGTGTCGGAGGCGGACCTGGGAGTGTCAGAGGTGTACTTGGAGGTTGAGAGATATACCTGGGAGTGTCAGGTGTACCTTAGAGTGTCAGAGAGGTGTACCTGGGAGTATCAGAGGTGTACCTGGGAATGCCAGAGGTACCTGGGAATGTCAGAGGTACCAGGGAGTGTCAGTGAAGTACCTGGGAGTCTCAAAGGTACCTGGGAGATCAGAGGTGTACCTGGGAATATCGGAGGTGTACCTGGGAATATCGAGGTGTACCTGGAATATCGGAGGTGTACCTGGAGTGTCACAGGAGTACCTGGGATTGTCAGAGGTGTACCTGGCAGTGTCAGAGGTGTACCTGGCAGTGTCAGAGATGTACCTGGGAGTGTCAGAGGTGTATCTGGGAGTGTCGCCCGTGTACCTGGGAGCATGGCAGGTGTACCTGGAATGTCAGTGGATCACTTGGGAGTGTGAGAGGTGTACCTGGGAGTGTCAGAGGTGTACCTGAGTGTCAGAGGTGTACCTGGGAGTCAGAGGTGTGCCTGGAGTGTCGGAGGTGTACCAGGAATGTCAGTGGAGTACCTGGGAGGTCGGAGTTGAACCTGGGAGTGGCGGAGGCGTGACCTGGGAGTGTCAGAGGTGTACCTGGGAGTATCAGAGGTACCTGGGAGGTCAGAGGAGTACCTGGGAATGTCAGAGGTATACCAGGAGTGTCAGAGGAATACCTAGGAGCTCAGAGGTATACCTGGGAGTCTCAGAGGTACCCAAAGAGCGCAGAGGAGTACCTGGGAGGTCAGAGGTACCTGGGAGTATCGGAGGTGTACCTGGGAGTGTCAGAGGTGTACCAGGGAGTGTCAGTGGTGTAACTGGGAGTGTCAGAGGTGTAACTGGGAATGTCAGAGGTGTACCAGAGAGTGGGGTGAGTACCTGGGAGTCTCAAAGGTGTACCTGGGGGCACGGGAGTACCTGTGAATGGAGGTGTACCTGGAGTGTCAGAGGTGTACCTGGGAGTGGGAGGCACTGGGAGTGTCCAGAGCATGAGTTTCAGAGGTGTACCTGGGACTGTCAGAGATATACCTGGGAGTGTCAGAGGTACCTTAGAGTGTCAGGAGGTGTACCTGGGAGGTCAGAGGTGTACCTGGGAGTGCTGGAGGTGTACCAGGAATGTCAGTGAGTACCTGGGAGTGGAGTTGTACCTGGGAGTGTCGAGTTGTACCTGGGAGTGTCGGAGGCGGACTGGGAGTGTCAGAGGTGTACCTGGGAGTAGTTGGTACCTGGGAGGTGGGAGAATCTGGAGAAGGTACCTGGGATTGTCTGGGGTGTACCTGGAGTGTCTGGGGTGTACCTGAGTGTCTGAGGTGTACCTGGGAGTGGCAAAGGTGTACTTGGGAGTGTCAGAGGTGTACCTGGGAGTGTCAGAGGTACCTGGGAGGCATCGGAGGTGTACCTGGGTGTATCGGAGGTGTACCTGGGAATATCGGAGGTGCCTGGGAATATCGGAGGTGTACCTGGGAGTGTCAGAGGTATACCTGGGAGTGTCGGGAGGTACCTGGAGTGTCACAGGAGTACCTGGGATTGTTAGAGGTGTACTTGGCAGTGTCAGAGGTGTACCTGGGAGGTCAGAGATGTACCTGGAGTGTCAGAGGTGTATCTGGGAGTGTCGGACGTGTACCTGGGAGTGTCAGAGGTGTACCAGGGAATGTCAGTGGAGTACTTGGGAGTATCAGAGGTGTACCTGGAGTGTCAGAGGCATTTTAGAGTGTCAGAGGTGTGCCTGGGAGTGCTGGGAGGTGTACCTGGGAGAGTCGGATGTGTACCAGGGAATGTCAGTGGAGTATCTGGGAGTGTCGGGAGTTATGCCTGGGAGTGTCGAGGCGAACTGGGAGTGCAGAGGTGTACCTGGGTAGTATCAGAGGTGTAACTGGGAGGTCAGAGGAGTACTTGGGAATGTCAGAGGTATACCAGGGAGTGTCAGTGAAGTACCTGGGAGTCTCAAAGGTGTACCTGGGAGACGGGAGGTACCTGGGAATACGGGAGGTGTACCTG
>NW_024731922.1:0-10470 GCF_018991925.1 Homarus americanus | reverse complement strand
TGACCCAGTAACGCTAACACACACGCACACACACAAAACGCACACACACAAAACACACACACACAGACACACACACACAGACACACACACACACACACACACCAGTGCTCACGTTCATGACATTGACCCATTCTAAACTGCTCACACACGAAAGTTCAATATATGTCCTGTACTTTACATTCCAACGCTTCAATGGTTTTGTAAGTTATGGTCTACGCTGCAGTATAAAATATTAATTATGTACTTGCATGGGTGGAGAGAGAGAGAGAGAGAGAGAGAGAGAGAGAGAGTATATGACCCAAATATACGGAAAAGACTCCATAAAAAAATATAGATATTATATATACATTTTAGGAAACCATTAACTGAAGCAAAAAAATAATTGACAAGACGTTTAACATTCACGATTTACTAGCAAGAAATATGTGTTGAAAATTACAGATTATACAGACATAAATAACTGTATGAACTGGGGACAAGTTTGAGAATGTTTTGTGAGGAAGAAAAGTACAAATTGGGGAAAAAACAGCTTTGATATGAATAAATTACTGGATAAACGTAAATGGGAAAAAAACGCGTCTTTAACTAGGAAAAAATGAAAGAATGGAAGGAAATTAATGTAAATATAACGTGAATAACCAAGAATGAAGAGTAGAAGGATATTATTAGATGTAAAATATGTATAACCAGGAAAGAAAAAAATAAAGAAAAAATAATAAAAAATAGTGAGTAACCGACGGAGAAAAAATTAATGAATAAAAATTGAAGACAAAATATATATAAAAATAATAAAAAATAGCATATAAAATAAAATAAAATAAATACGAATATATATCAGATTAAACTGAAACAAACTGATGTGAAAAATAGATATCACGAGGAATCATTTTTAAATAAACCCGAGAAAAAAAAAGTTGTTCCATGAAACCTTTGAGAAAAATTAATTGATTTCCATAACTGCTAGTGGTACTATGTGAGTTCAGAACGTCATAGCTACACAAGTTAAAATTCAGAACTGATATTCACATATAATTTAGATTTTTTTTTTAGGTTACACTCAGTCATTTCTCCTAAAATAACTATGCTGAGAGAGAGAGAGAGAAAAAAAAGCTGAGTGTGTGTGTGGTGGGATGACGGATTGAACTAGCGACCCTCAGGTCAAGAGACAAGAGCCGTACCCACTCGACACCACACCTCAACTAACTAATCAGTCTACACCAATCGTAGCCTATCTAACCTAACCTAACAGAAAATCTTACTTTACCAGAGAGTGGGACGGACACAAGTTGACATCACGGTCGTGTATGAACCAATCAGCGACCAGCTTTACCCACATACGAGTGGATCTTGTACGCAACAAGCCCGACTCAGGTTATAAAGCCAATAAAGAGTAACACTCAATTAGCACAGCTCCCTTCAGATGCCATTAAACCTCGACCTCATAGCTGTAGGAGGACCTATCGAACCAATGAAGTTTTTCGCTGTTGATCACTGTTTATCTTCCTCCCCTTCTCCCTCTGCTTGACTAAAGGAGTCACTCACCTACTTCCATGGCCAGTTGGTCACTCACACGTGTAGATAGTCCAGTCAGTGCGGTTTGTGAGGTACGCGGTCACTCATACGAGCCCTTGATCATGTTGGTATTGTCTACGGTCACTCACTCAGTCATTTATACTTTCCTTCTCGTTATTTATGTCCCTCATCCTCTTCCTCTTCCTCCTCCTCCTCTTCTTCCTCTTCTTCGTCCTCCTCCTCCTCTTCTTCATCTTCCTCCTCCTCAAACATGAGTTATGTGAGGATGTAAAGTCCTGGACACACACACACGCACACACACGCACACGCCACATTTTCTCTAAAGTAACTATCATGATAAGTGTCAGGAAATAAGAAAAAATGTAAAAGAATAACAGATAAGAGAGTCACTAAAGATAACTCAGGTAAACAAGTGGAAGAAGAAGAATAGTTTAAATAGTTTATAATAATATTATTATTATTATTATTATTATTATTATTAAGAACGGTGACTAACCCCTTGAGGATGATGACTTAACCCCTTCAGAACGATGAATTAATCTAGCACTTACTGGGTTAAGATAACATATTCATAGGATTAACACAGTCATCGTCAATGGATTAAAATTATCCTTACTCATTGGACTATTCCACTGTACTCAGGGGTTGGCATCGTACTAAAGGGGTTTAGATACCTTATTTATCAGGCTATTTGAGTACAATGAAATAGTACTCTAGAGCTTAAGATACCGTACTCACTGGGATCGTCTACTGCACTCAGAGGTCGACTCTATCATGCTGTCACTGGATCTTGCCATACTGTCATGCCCGTTCATCTCAGTTATTCACGGTTAGTCTTTGGCCATCTATCCTACCGACCTGTCCAGACCCTCTCACCACACACTCCTTCACTTCACCCACCACTCCCATCCTAATCTCATATATCCTTCAAACCTCCTTCCTTCCTTAATCTATCCCCTGTTAAGGCTACTACGTGGATTAACAGGGTCCATCCTTAGCTTGTTCCGCCTCGCTTCCTGGACGTCTTCCCTGTACTAGTCTTGTTTCAGTGTATTTGGACCCAAGTTTGTTTTTAGTTTTCCCTCAGCAGCTAACCATCTTACGAGTGTTTATTTTTTTTACCTTACCACCTACAGGAACGATAAAATACCTGTTTTCAATCCGTCTGTATGTTTGTATATCCCCACGGACACTACAGGAAAAATCATGCGTACATTTTGGCACCAGTATCGCCGTTAAGATATGTAAGTCACTAAACTACATAATTTCTCTATATGTTCTTTCAGGTTCTCTAGCAAAAACTACTCATTAACATATCTTCATCTACATACATACCTATTCCCCTTAACTTTCACAAGACCATTAAAACACTTCAATATTTTTCTTTGTCAATAATCCAATTGTTATTTACAATCTTTCATGATAAAAAATACTGGAAACTAATTCATATATGGTAGAATTTAATCTGTTTTTATGTTATTTAAAACAATCTTATTCCCCGTCTGCTCTGTCTTCCCCAGATTACTATGGCCATACTCAGTCAATGAACAACAAAATAGCAAAATGTTCCCCCACCATAAAAAAAAGAGTTTTTCTCAACGAATATTGCAAGTGGTTAACAGCTGTGGTAGGGGGCGGGTGGGGGAGGGGGGAAGAGTGGTTGGTGGGAGAGGTGGGTGGTGGTGGGGGTGTATTAGTAGGTGGAGGAATACAAATTTTAGAAACAAGAGAGAGGGAGGGAAGTATGAAAGGAAGCAAGGGTCGTAGGCAGCATGAGAGGGGAATAGAGATGTAGGAGGCATAGGAAAAAGAAAACGGAGTTACTTGTTAAGGGAAAATTATGTTATTACCGACCGAAGACTTAGACTGAAATGAAAAATATTACGATTTTCATCTTAATCTGATAATTTTCTTTGTTTATTCTTGTGTCTTTATTTAATACATCTATAAAAATACTGTAGAGTTTAAGTGAGTGTTTTTCTGTCACACACACACACACACACACACACACACACTCTACCACTACCCTCTGCCTCACACACGGGCACAATTTATATTCAAATGAGACCGGTAAAACGAAGAGAGCTGAGGGCGTATGACTGGCTTATGAATCAGTTGTCAGCGAGGGATGGGGAAGCACGATACCTCCTCATCTCCTACCCTTTCCATCCTGTTCCATCCTGCCTCCTGTGGGTACATGATCCATCAGGTTTAAACGCGTGTGTCGGCAGGTAACAGACAATCACAGCTCCATGACATTAAAAGAGATGATGCTGACTTTATGTATACAGTTCAAGACACATATACTACCACGAGACTTGAAAACATGCAATAGCGTTACTCCCTCTTCTTAATTCTGTAGCGATTATATGTACGATTCTCTCTCTCTCTCTCTCTCTCTCTAGGAATACTATCGACTAGAACTTATTTTGTTATCTTTATGAAACTCGTAAATAAAATATAGTTTATTTAGAATGACAAAATGGACTGGCTTATTATTTTTATTATTATCTAAACAAAACTTACAGAAAATAATAATAAGAAAATAATGAAACTTTTCCTTCATCTAGTTAATTTATCTTACAATTACCTGGGTGCTTAAGCGGGTAATTCTGAGCAGTAATAAAAGGCGTAACGAGACCTTCATGTTCACTAATTACCGAGAACATCACTTAATTTTACGAAGACTCTAATTGTCTCGCTGTCTCTCAAGACTTCGTTACCACTTACCTTATTGGGGTCATAAATCTTCGTTTTTTTATGGCTAACTATAAATATTGAGTAATGTATAAATGTCTATGTCTTACACCTGTCTCTCTTTGTGTGTCTCTGTATGTGTGTCTGTGTCTGTCTGTCTGTTTTTTTGTCTGTCTGTCTGTCTGTCTGTCTGTCTGTCTGTCTGTCTTTCTCATATCGTTAATCCCTTTATATCCCTGGATTAGCTTAATCTCTCTCAGCTTCCCGTTAACAGTAAAAATTCGGGTCATAACCTAACTGTTTATCCTGACTCCGTTAACTGTTTTGTAATCGAGGGTAACAGAGACTCCCTTCTAGGTAATCATTTCAACAGCAACACAACGGTAACACAAGTGAAGGTAGTTATTGAGTCTTAGGTAGGTTAAGGACCGTACATATCATGGAGGATTCCTGGCACGTTGGGAAGCTCCTGTCCACCAATTCCAGGATTATCTCGCCATTTCCTGGATTATATAGCCAATTCCAGGATTATCTCGCCAATCGCCTGGAATCCAGACCCTTTTAACAGTGAACACGTTGTAATATGATGATATAATGTGAAAATGAGAGAGAGAGAGAGAGAGAGAGAGAGAGAGAGAAGACATGAATAGACAGCAGAAAGATACAGAAAAAAATAGATAAAATAAGACAGATAGAAAGACACAGACAGACATATACCACATCACAGCCACCACCCACACCCCCCTCCCTCCCCCCCTGCACCCCACACACCCCCCCCCTCCCTCCACCCACCCACACCTCCTGCACCCCACACCCCTCCTCCCCAGCACCCCACACACCCCTCCCCCCCACACACACCCCCTCCCTCCCCCACCCCACACTCCCTCCCCATCCCACACCCCTCCCCTCCCCCACCCACCCAACACCACAGCTCTATACACAGAGGGGCACCCACTAATCAAATCTCAGCCTCTGATTATTTTTCATATTCCCCTGAGATCAAATTTCCCCAACGCCTAATAACAACGAAGGAGGGAGGGAGAGTGGTGTTCTTGTTGTTCTTCGTGTTCTTGTTCTTGGTTTCTTCTCATCACTAATACCATCTCAACCTGTCTATAGTTGTTTATTTCAAGGAAGAATAAAATAATTTCTCGGGACTAAAATGTTATGGAAAAGTTGACCCTGAAGAGTCACAGAAATGAATAGGTCAAAGGTTGTTTAGCTAGATATTTTTTCATCGTATTTTTTTTTCTAAAATTTTGTGTTTTGATTCAATTTATATTTTTGTTATCAGTATTTTCGTAATTATTTTATTTTCTATCGTTATCTTTCTTCGTTCTTTGTTTCGATTTTTCCTTTTAATTATTTGTTTATTTTCCTCTCTCTCTCTCTCTCTCTCTCTCTCTCTCTCAAGTACCAAAATATTTCTATAAACTGTATATTCCTCATTTCTCTCTTTTCCTACAAATTTGTTAGGAAGTTGTTACAGTCAATTGATTTATTTAATTCTCTCACTCACTCTTTCTCTCTCTCACTCACTCTCTTTCTCTGACTCACTCTCTTTCTCTCACTCACTCTCTTTCTCTGACTCACTCTCTCTATGAATACTTGACTAAGCAGGACTCAATGTACCAGAACTTCACGAAAGTATACTATAGAAAGTTTACCAGAACATCACAACTACAGGTGAACTCAATGTACACTTTCAAGTACTCATTCGTTCGTGTAAACTAAGAACAATAAAAATCCAACCTTAGTACAGTAATTATCACCCACGAGGTGTACATTAACACACAAATTACACTTCATTGTACTTTACTATGTACTAATTGAACCTTACTAGTCTCTATTACCTCTTATAATTATTCACCGACTCAATTACTTTCACTAGATTAACTATATGACTCATTATTGCGTAGTTGGATCAGTCATAGTTACGAGTTATTGTTACGTTCAAGTCACTATTGGGTGTTGAGTCACTGTCTTTATTCAGGTTTGTTTGTTTTTGTTGGGGATGAGTAATATTTTATAGATATTTACTCATGATTCACGATCTTTTGTAGTGAGGATGAGTAAGATTCACCCATCACAACACAGTATAGTGAGGAAGAGAATATCCTTTGAGACGAGAAATACTCATTATTGGATCAGCTTATCTTACTCACTGTTGAATATTAAATAATAATAAATTAATTGTTATTTAGGAAGACAGATTATGGTAAACCAGAGGAATATACCCGTATAATGGAGGTATATCTATCAAGTTAAACCTGAGGAATATACTCGTATGATGGAGGTATATCTAGCAAGGTAAACCAGGGGAATATATACCATTATGAAGGTAAACTTAAGGTAAACCAGTGGGACGATGACTGTACACTACAATGGACCTAAATTATAGCAAGGTATTCCTGCACGCGAGCAGCAGTATATTCCCGGAAACTACTAATGCAAAGTGTGTGTGAAAGTGTGTGTGTGTGTGTGTGTGTGTTTGTTACCTGCACTTTCATCTTCTTTAATACCACGATTATGGAAGTTTGAAAGGAAGTCGTTTACAGGTTTATTTATGCATGTGTGTGTGTGTGTGTAATATTCCTGCATATTCACTACTGAAGAAGGGATCGGTCGTTCAGGAGATTCAGTCAACGCATTCCCAACAAGTTGTCATCCCAAAAGAATTCTAATGAATAAACATGAACAGAGGTAAGCCAGGGTACAATAATACCCCCCCACCACCTGCACCACCCACCAACACTACCCCACCACCCTGCACCACCCCACCACCCACCAACACCAACACACACCTACCCACTACTTTTACCCCCACCACCATCACCACCCTGCTTACCTGCCTACCACCCCACAGGCACCACCCCACCACCACCCACACCCCACCACCCACCAACACCACCCCACCACCCCCACCACCACCTCCACCACCCTACCCCACCACCACTACCCCACCACCCACCACCACCACCACCCCACCATCTCTAATGGCAAGATAGCCGACATAATAAGATTGTATCCACTTTTTTGCACTTAGTAACTATATCAATTATCATGTACAGAACCAAATACGCAATGTGCTTGAATACCTCCCACGTAAATGTGAATAACAAAGTGTGAGGCCAGACATACTGCCTCACACGCCTGTACTCACGCATTTGTGAATAAGTTGCCCTTTATGTATAGAACTAAACAAATAATGTAAATGAAATAATGTGTAACATTCAGTGCCATAATATCCTGACAACGGGGGTTAATTATTATGACCCTTTGTAAACCCTGCTCCGTAATCCTTTTGCGCTACAGCTCACAGGATGAGTGTGGGGTGCACAATAAAGTAGCCGCTGCAAGCGGCAAAATCAAAATCAAATCAACCACCACCCACCATCACCACCCCAACACCACCCCCCCACCACCACCACTCCACCAACACCACCCCACCACCACCCACCACCACCATCAACGCCACCATTATCATCACTCACCCACTGTAAACTTCTCCTTAACATATACTCGTCTTAATTACTCCTTCACTCTTCATCATTGTGATTATTTTATACATGGGATGAATAATGAGAATCACAGCATTATGTAAATACTCTCCGATTCACCTTAAGGAACCAGAAAGTAAGATGGGTGATGTATAAAGATAATTTGTTCTACATTATTCATGAGTTAGATAGTTTTACATAGTTAATCGTCCTGTGTGTGTGTGAGAGAGAGAGAGAGAGACCAATAGACGCCACTCACAAGTAACAAGATCGCCGAAGTTTTCCTCAAGTTACTTTTCTGACTTGTAGAAAACCGAGAAAAAACAGCAGGCAAAGAAGAAAATAAATAAAGAAGGAGGTATGGAAGAACAAGAAGAAGAGGAAGCAGAAAACACACACACACACACACACACGAAACAAGAAGAACAATGAAGAACAAGAACAGGAGGAGTAAGAAACAGCCTGAAACGGAAACACTAAGGTCCATTTTTTTTTCATAAATAAATCACACATCCTGAGGGTAGTGGTAGTGGTAGTTGGTGATAGAACATAAGAACATAAGAACATAAGGAGTCTGCAATAGGCCGGTTGGCCTGTGCATGGCAGCTCCTGTCGAGAGTTACTACCACTCTCTATCATCCATGAATCTATCTAGCCTTCCTTTAAAACTTTCCAGCGTTCCAGCACTTACTACAAAGTTGCTAAGCTTGTTCCACTCGTCCACCACCCTATTTGTGAACCAGTTTCTTCCTACCTCCCTCCTAAACCTAAACTTATCCAACTTGAATCCGTTGCTCCGAGTCCTATCCTGCTCGGATATCATAAGAACTTTATCTATAGCCCCTTTATTGATTCCTTTCACCCACTTAAATACTTCTATAATATCTCCCCGCACTCTTCGCCTTTCTAGGGAATGCAAGTTAAGTTTCTTTAACCTATCCTGATATGGAAGGTTTCTAAGTCCCGGAATCATTTTTGTCATTCTTCGCTGCACCGACTCTAGTGAATTTATATCCATTCTATAATAGGGGCACCAGAACTGAACCGCATAATCGAGGTGCGGCCTGACTAGCACAAGATATAGTTGCAATAAGACCTCTGCACTCTTGTTACTTACACTTCTAGATATAAAACCCAATACTCTGTTTGCCTTATTTCGAACATTAACGCACTGTTTTCTAGGCCGTAGGTCCGGGCTTACAAGTACCCCTTGGTCTCTTTCACAAGTCGAATAAGGTGGTAGTGGTGGTATTAGTGGTGATAGTAGTGGTGATAGTGATGGTGGTAGTAGTAGTGGTGGTGGGTATATTGATAGTGGTAGTGGTTGTGATAGTGGTGGGTACAATATTCCATAACAGTGGTGATAGTGGAAATGGTAATAATGATGATCGTGGTGATAGTGGTGGCAAGCACATGAGAGAGTCAGTACCAGTATCTTGGAGAGCCAGTCGTCAACATCTATCATCAAGAAGCGACCATAATCGATATCTAATGGGGTTAAATTATGCCTTCCGTAATACTTGGTTACCTGAGGAAGACCAACCCCCCTCCTCCCTCCTCTACCTCTCTTTCCGCTAATACCCCACCCGTCCTTCACCACCACCTCCTTTATCCCCACCTGTCCTTCATCCCACACCCTAATTCCAGTCCTCTGTTCCTACTATCCATCCTCCTCCTCCTCCTCACCCCATCTCTCCCTACCTCTACTCACCTTCTGCTTTAGAGAGGAACGTTAATGTGCGTCAGGTGTCGAAGGTAGAGTAAAGGTCAAGGTGAGAGGCGGTTCTTCATCTGGGTTATATACTTTGATGACTCTCATAAGAGATTTGTTCTAGCCTTAAAAGAGGAAGATTATTATGAGGGAAGTTTATGCTGACACCAACGTCACGGCAGGTAAGGAGAAGGTAAATGACTCTCTGGTGTAGTGGTTATGAGGGTGTTGTTAGGGAAGGAAAACGCCAGGCGGAGATTGACTGCCTTTGCTGGCGCTGATTTTATGATATGAGTTAATGACACACGAGAGGGAGAGAGAGAGAGAGAGAGAGAGATATTCTTCCTCCCTGACGTCAACACACACACACACACACACACACCCCCCACCCTCCACCCACACACACGTTAACAATGATCACACGTCTCTCTTGTGCCTGCCCGTCAGTTTTCGCGTCGCGTGCCATCGATTTACTGTCAGCATGTTTGTGGCGCGCCTCAGTGAGCAAAGTGGCGCACAAGTGGTCCTTAGGGGGGGGAGAATGAGTTTTTTTATTTTTTTTATTTGACGTTAAAGAAAATACTACCGAGAAATTGTAGAAATGATTAAGTGAAGAATTCTGAAGGATCTGCCAAGGTGAGGTGACACTTAATGATTTGGTGCTGTCATAGACACAGGTAACATGACCCTTTTGTGATATCTGCAGCCATAAATACGAGGTCCGGTACACACACACACACACACACACACACACACGCAAACCTACACACACACACATACGGAAGTTCAAGGAGCGGCATCGAGTTACCTTTTGAACACATTACACGGCCTCGTTCACAAGGCTTATTGTACTCGACATGAAAGAAAATACAGCAGAGGATTTTCCCAGTGTGGTCTTAGGAAGGAAAGTAAACAGAGGGAGAATAAATAGTGATATTTTCTCTCTTCTCAGCCTCTTAAGTGCCGCATAAACGGTGCTTGAGATCTTTTCCGCACAGGTGATAGGAAAAAAGCACTGCTGAGGACACT
>NW_024731921.1:0-14614 GCF_018991925.1 Homarus americanus | reverse complement strand
GGTGACAGTGAACAAGAAACTCTCATGTGAACATGTTAAACTTACAGTAAAATTGATAAATACAATAAACCTGGTGCAAATACCGTGAACAAGTATGGTGCAATTAGGCGGCGCCACGCTGTTAGTTTGTCAAGTCTCTCTTTTTCTGTCTGTTTTTTGTCCCCGAGTCATCTCTCTCGGAGGGTATCGCTCAGACTAAAGTATTGTTTTCGCCTGATTGGTTTGTGCCAGTTTCCGTGGACAAGTCAAGAACCATACACGATAATGAGGATAGTTATATGAAATTAACTATTGAATCAAGTAAAGTAAATTTTATTTTAAAAGTATTCAGTATAGTATTTTAATATAAATTGCTTAAGTGTATATTTTGGCATTATTGTTGATATTCCTAAATACATCAGGTACAGTCAAAGACCACATACTCTCACTATATATGCTGTATGTGGTCCTTGACTTGCGCCCTCCTACCTTACCCGGGTCCGTCACCCCAAGCTCTCCCCCCATCTATACATCCCCCACCATCTTGTGGCCCGTCGGGTACAAAGGCCTCGAGCTCGCCGGTATGGTAGTAGAGGGGGTACATGATTTCTTTTGACCGCTACTATACATACAGGTTGACTTATTCACACCTGCGTGAGTACAGCAGTGTGAGACAATACACCTGGCCGCACACTTGTTATTCACACCTGCGTGCGGGACATTCAGGCACATTTGTGTGCTTAGTTCTGTACGTGGGAACTGACTTAGTTACTGAGTGCAAAACTGTGGATGCAATGAACTATTTGCTGTATGTGGCCAAATTCAAAATTCGCACACACACACACACACACACACACACACACACACACATTAGATAAAAATCATTAGAAAGGTGAATAAACCATAAATATGTTATATGGAACATAAATATAACTTCCCAAATGACTCTCATATACTTCCTCACCGCGGCCTGACGAATAGTGCAACTGTAATGTTCTGTCAGGGCACAGGTCGAGGCTCATCCGTCCTGATCATCAATATGTGTGCGTGTGTGTGTGTGGGTGGTCAAAATGGCGGGGATCCGCTTTTGAATTTTGCCACATACTGCGGGTAGTTTATTGTGCACCTCATACTCATCCTGTGAGCGGTAGCGCAAAAGGATTAAAGAGTAGTCACAAAGGATGTGTCTGACAGACCCCAGGGGCAGGTTATTTGGAATTGAATGTTAAAAAAAAGTATTTTCAATACATTATTTGTTTAGCTTTGTACAATATGTTTGTTTTCACGCCTGTCCGAAGAACTTTTGGCTTTTCTATGCTGTGCTACACACATTATGAAGTGCTGAATAGTTGCTGCTTGCTAGTCAGTTGGAGACCGTTGACGAATACGTAATGACTGTCATGCTGGTTTTCCTGTATATGTGTGTATGACCGGGCGCGCTCAGAACTATGACAATATTCAGGAAAATTGCCGCAAAAGAGTGGTTATATACTGTAACGCCTCCTGTTATGATGGATCTAGGTATAATAACATGATACATTTACAGTATAGCTTAGAAATTGTTCTTATAGTGAGCATGGCGCACTTTGTAAATACCATAAGATTAGAGTGAGGACAGTGAAGGACACGGTGAATAAGGAGTTCTTGCAGCCGACACATGTGAGTAGGAGTTACTTCTACGTTACTTTTATTAATTTACTTCTCACTTCCTTACATCCAGTTCCTCTCTTCTACTCTATTCAGATTCTAGCCATTCATATCTTAACTTTATTGTCTCCCCTTACCTTTCTCAGAGTCTGAGACCGGACGTGAACTTCTTGGTTGTCCTCCATCGCTGGACACGAAAATTCCCTGACCTGTTTATCGATAGTCATGTAAAATACAGTCATTGGTTAGGACTATTTTACCCGGCCTTCAGTAACAAGTCCAGGCGATCATCAACACTCTGGGTACGGGTAAAATTCAATTAGTGTGTCCCTCTTCATCAAATTTAATGCAAATCGTTGAAATACACGGTAGAAAATATTCTAAGGTATAAAAAACTCTTATGTCTGTGTGTATATTTATGTAGTGATAATAAAGAGATGAATGGCTTTTATATTGGATAACAGAACTTTATATGGCTGCATGTAGTGGAGTATATGACCTTTGGATGAGATTTGTCTGGTAAGAAGTGTCATCCTTTGATCATACGCTCAGTTTAGTTACTATACATTTAACTTACAAACACACTGCGAAGATTAATAGACTTCAAGAGATCAGGTTGTGGGTGTTATAACGCGTCTGATGCACTGACACTATTATACTCTACCTTCATCTTGAACTGAAGAAAAAATTTAAGTGTTTTGCAATGGCAATTTCTTATGTACAAAACACACACACACACACACACAGACACACACACAGACACACACACACACACACACACACACACACACACACACACACACACACACAGACACACACACACACACACACACACACACACACACACACACACTCACACTCACACACTCACACACACACACACACTCACACACACACGAAAAAACAATAATGTAAAGCAATGAAAAAAGACTTGGTATGTATGAAAATAAAATGACTAGAGGTGATAAAATTGTCTTATTTTTTAGGCAGATTGGCAGGTTTGAATGAACAAGTGTTGAGGTGGTGTAACTGTGTTCCTCCGAGGTTTACCACTATCATGCCTCCCCAACCCATGTATTTCCCATAATCCTAACCTTAATCTAGCGGTTACAACATCTTGTAACCTTTGGCAGTATGTTCCTCAAGCAGATGTAAACAAAACTAAATGTACAGTGTGTGGCCATACATATGGCCACACACTTGAACACTACGTCCTCGACTGTGTGAAGATAGAACCTTTTAGGGACAGGTCCAAGCACACTGTGTGTGAAATGGCACAACACTTGTCTCTGGCAAGATAGCCGACATATTAAGATTGCTTATCACTTTTTGCATGAGCCAACTATATCAATTCTCATGTACCAGAACCAAACACGTATTAGCAGTACCTCCCACGTAAATGTGAATAAAGTCTTGAGGCCAGACATACTGCCTCACGCCTGTTCTACTCACACATTGTAGAATAAACCCCTTTATGTATAGAACTAAACAAATAATGTAAATGAAATACTGTGTAACTTTCAGTGCCATAATATCCTGACAACGGGGGTTAATTATTATGACACTTTGTAAACCCTACTCTGTAATCCTTTTGCGCTACCGCTCACAGGATGTGTGTGGGGTGCACAATAAAGTAGCCGCTGCAAGCGGCAAAATCAAAATCAATCCCATAATCCACAATTTACTGGGCAGGTTATGAGCTTACGAGATATTGAGCCGTGGCGGGTAATAACGATAATGGTGGCTGTTATGTCATTTGTGTCCGGAACATTGATTGTGGTGTTGTAGTAGATGCTGAACTTTTTGTTTGTCTTGACACAATGGTGATCACCAGGAGGCAGGAGTCATTTGTCCTGACACAGTGGTCGTCACCAAGAGGCAGCAGTCATTTCTCCTGACACAGCGGTGGTCACCAGGAGGCAGCAGTCATTTGTTCTGATACAGCGGGGGTCACCAGGAGGCAGCAGTCATTTGTTCTGACACTGTGGTGGTCACGAGGAGGCAGCAGTCATTTTTTCTGACACAGTGGTGGTCACCAGGAGGCAGCAGTCATTTGTTCTGACACAGCGGCGGTCACGAGGAGGTAGCAGTCATTTGTTCTGACACAGTGATGGTCACCAGGAGGCAGCAGTCATTTGTTCTGACACAGCGATTGTCACCAGGAGGAAGCAGTCATTTGTTCTGACACAGTGGTGGTCACCAGGAGGCAGCAGTCATTTGTCTTGAAAGCGGTGGTCACCAGGAGGTAGCAGTCATTTGTCTTGAAAGCGGTGGTCACCAGGAGGCAGCAGTCATTTGTTCTGACACAGTGGTGTCACCAGGAGGCAGCAGTCATTTGTACTGACACAGTGGTGGTCACCAGGAGGTAGCAGTCATTTGTCTTGAAAGCGGTGGTCACCAGGAGGTAGCAGGAAGAATAAGTTTTGCTGCCAAGATCCCTGTTCATAAACGACCATCTTATCTGTGCCGCTCATGTGCAGAGTTGTGACTAGAGCCTCCCGTCGCCACTCGTCCGTAGCCTTAGTACTTTTGGGGCATAGGGATTTTCATGATGAGTGGTATGATGAGCTGGATGATGGCTGCGCGTGAGTCGATTTGTGTATTGAGACAGGAGCTCAGACTGTAACCACACATCTTGGCTCTCCCTTTTCACGATCCAGTGGTGCAAATGTTGCAATGATTGGGGAAAGGAAGAGTTGCAATGGACTGCTGACAGCCCAGTTTGTTGGGTTTCGCCTTAGTAGCCTGTCCATAAGGCATTGTCTTTATCTGCCGGTGTAGTCGTTGGGTTCCCACGGTGGTCACCTCTTCCGCCTATATCGCCGTTGGGGGCCTTATTGGAGCTTTGTAAGCATATCTGTCTGTGATGCGGGGCTTCACCGCAGATTTTTCGTTCTGGGTTTATTCCCGTCGCCTTATTCCTACCAAGGTTCATCTGCAAGACAGCAGGAAAATGGTTGGTTGGCACCAGGACGTGTCCACATGCCAGTCGGCCTATGCGCTGTCCCTCTGGTGCCCACTGCTACTCAGAGATCCCCTGCTGGTCCAGCCTGGGATCACGAGGCACCCAGTTACCGTGTGTTGCCACGAGGAGGCACAACAGGAGTCTTGATAGTAAGGATGTTGTGTACTGGCAGGGAAAGACATGTGCAAGTTGCTTTCCTGTTCACCATGAGGGCTAGCCAGCGGCGGCAGCTGAAAGCGAGAGGGAGCGAGCAATGCCTGCACCTTAATAACAACATAATGCTGCCACATTAGACGCATTACACCACCCTGTGTGTGCGCGCGCGCACACACACACACACACACACACACACACACACACACACACACACACACACAGTATAGTTGAAAACTATACTGCCAGTGTTAAGACTTATTCTTTATGGATTTCTGGAGGTGAGGCAACAAATACATGCGCTATATTCACTTTCGTTGTTTCAGTAACGACTGTCTCGATATTTCTCGCCCCGGACATTACAGACAACAAACACATACACCATCATTAGTGTGTAGTGTCTTGTAACTGTTATTAATGATCTGTTTTTGAAATAAATTGTCCATGAGACAAGAGAAAGAGAAATAGATGAACATTAAAAGCATGAGAATAATCGACGAAATTGATATTGCACTTTGCTCTCTCTCTTTGAGGCGTCCATTTGTGTCACTGGAGACAGGACGCAGTAAACAAACATTAAGGCGTCCAGCGTCCAGGATCATGTTATCTCCCCCAACACTCACAGCCTGAATTACTGTATCTTGTCTTAGACGCATCAAAGTATAAAATGGATTCATTGCTTAACTGAAATAAGAAGAAAATCATTAAATGGCATCAACAGCGCAGATATAGAATTTCCTGCAGCCATCTATGGTATTACTCACCAACTGTTATACGGTTCATCTCACCCCGGACATCCTCAGCACCTTAGCCAGGTCATTTACATTTTGTTTCATCACTAGTGAAAAAAAAATTATTTGATTCACGAGATAAAACAGAATTTCCTCTTCATATTCGTTTATTTCTATAGTGGATTTTATGTTGTCAACCTCTGCTACTTAATGTTCTTACCTCCTGGTCCAAGTCGGGTAGGAGCCACAGAGCACTTGTATCTTGTGGCTGATCGTGTTGATGGTGTGTGATCTGAGGAAGGAAATGGTTACATCACAACTACGATGTTATTTATCATGTTTAACGTCCACACATAAGCTCATGTACTGTCGTATCGGTTCCTCCAAGTCAAAACAAGATGTAGTTGAAGAAACATTTGCTCTCTACTTCATCCACACCACACTCTGGGTCCTCTGATCCTACGGTTATATGTACAGTTATACACAGACATTCGGTAACCTGCTTCATTATTCTCAATCCCAAACCCATTCTTCGAACTACGGCCGATTGTCCGCCCTCTGGCTACGAGGTTTTAAACTAAAGGGACCTTGATATTGTCTCAGATTACTCATAGATGGCGTTCCTGTGTACCTAACTCAAATATGAACATAAATGACGTCATAAGCAACACAAATCATGGTATAACTACATAGTACAATAACGGTATGAATTAGACAAAAGTTTTTGTTATTAATAAATTAATTATAAGCAGTGAACAACATACAAATATCGTTAAGGAACTTGTCATCCATATTCCTCCTGTGTGACTGAAGAACGAATGGCGGACTGTACAATGGAGTACATTTGTGGGTAAAATGAAACCCTTTCTTCTGTGTGTTTTGTTTTACTTTACCCTAGATATACGTCATCAAAGTAAATATCTTTGTTTCGTCTCCGTCACCACAAATAATTTCAAGCTGTGTTCTGCATATTTTTCCTCGTCATCAAAATGAAGTTATTGACTATTTGGTCATGAAGGCGAGAAGTGAAGCTGACACAGCTTTCTGATAACTTTCCTCATTTAGGAAGATTATTATATTCCCAAACTCATCTTCTCTACAGTGTTGTGAGGTGTGTGTGTGTGTGTTTACCACCACCAAAGACTTGCTAAGACTGTCAACCTCGTCCACTGTCAACCACCTTTGGTAAATGTCACACAAAACAACAACAACATTATAACTAAATGAACTGGTATCAGTCTCTGCTTTCTCAGGTAAAACAGATAATAATAAAAGTAATATATGCAGTAAATAAATAAACGTAAGACTAAATAAGTGAAGGAGACATGTTAGTGATGACTTGTGACCACTCGTAGCTCTCTCATCCTGACGGGATAAACGGCCTTACAACACAAACATAATGGACAATAACTTCGCACTGAATCTGAAGTAGAAGAAAACAGCAGTTGACTGTGTTAATAACACCCCCCCCCCCCCGAAAAAAACTTTCATTAAACGTAAGTTCTGCAAAGTATTGACGTATTTGATTTTAAGGTTTACTTTATTTTTACTAAAATCGTAAATTTTACTGAACTCGCAACTATATGAGAATGTAAAAAATTTGGTTCTAAAAGATTCACATCTCACCAGTGTTAACCTTCTTCATATACACACGAAACCATGACCAAGGAACCTCTTTACGAGATGAATTATTACCTGGCTGGGTGATGACTTGGTAAGTTCCTTGGGTCGTATGATCATTCAGGTGTTTGTGTACAGTACATGGTTGTATGTGCATTTTTGCAGGGTTGTACTTGCATTTGTAGCGTTTGTGTGTATGCTTGTGCGTGCTTGGGTGTATGCGAGTGTGTTGTGTGTGCGTGTTTCTCCGTGCGCATGCCGGACAAGAACGTACTGTACTGTACCTTATCACCTGCGTGCGTCACAGAGCCAACAGATAGCCACCGTCCCCATCAGCCTGACGCGGCCAAACTGTGTATAACCCAATCAAACACCAATAATTATTCCACATCAAGTAGGCACGATTTTGTATTAACCTCATCATCGGTAATTTGGATGATAAACACGGACATGATAGATAGTTGGTACTATTAGAAAAATATAATGGAGTCATATACACGAGGTCGCGTATGATCAACGTAGAGTGTTGTTGTGAAGTATAGTATTACCCAGGTGGATGTTTACCTGAACGATGACCTACAGTGTTGTTACTGTTAATTGATTTTGTTTTTAATTTTTAATGAATAAATGATAATTGACAATACTGTGAATGGTGACACTGACGTGCTCTATACTTCTGTACTGTGGCTGGTGACACTGAAGTGCTCTATACTTCTGTACTGTGGATGATGACACTGAAGTGCTCTATACTTCTGTACTGTGGATGGTGACACTGAGGTGCTCTATACTTCTGTACTGTGGCTGGTGACACTGAAGTGCTCTATACTTCTGCACTGTGGCTGGTGACACTGAAGTGCTCTATACTTCTGTACTGTGGCTGGTGACACTGAAGTGCTCTATACTTCTGTACTGTGGCTGGTGACACTGAGGTGCTCTATACTTCTGGACTGTGGATGGTGACACTGAAGTGCTCTATACTTCTGTACTGTGGCTGGTGACACTGAAGTGCTCTATACTTCAGTACTGTGGATGATGACACTGAGGTGCTCTATACTTCTGTACTGTGGCTGGTGACACTGAAGTGCTCTATACTTCTGTACTGTGGATGATGACACGGAAGTGCTCTATACTTCTGTACTGTGGCTGGTGACACTGAGGTGCTCTATACTTCTGTACTGTGGCTGGTGACACTGAAGTGCTCTATACTTCTGTACTGTGGCTGGTGACACTGAGGTGCTCTATACTTCTGTACTGTGAATGGTGACACTGAGGTGCTCTATACTTCTGTACTGTGGATGATGACACTGAAGTGCTCTATACTTCTGTAGTGTGGATGGTGACACTGAGGTGCTCTATACTTCTGTACTGTGGATATTGACACTGAGGTGCTCTATACTTCTGTACTGTGGCTGGTGACACTGAGGTGCTCTATACTTCTGTACTGTGGATGATGACACTGAAGTGCTCTATACTTCTGTACTGTGGCTGGTGACGCGGAGGTGCTCTATACTTCTGTACTGTGGATGATGACACTGAAGTGCTCTATACTTCTGTACTGTGGATGGTGACACTGAGGTGCTCTATACTGCTGTACTGTGGATGGTGACACTGAGGGGCTCTATACTTCTGTACTGTGGCTGGTGACACTGAAGTGCTCTATACTTCTGTACAGTGGCTGGTGACACTGAAGTGCTCTATACTTCTGTGCTGTGGCTGGTGACACTGAGGTGCTCTATACTTCTGTACTGTGAATGGTGACACTGAGGTGCTCTATACTTCTGTACTGTGGATGGTGACACTGAGGTGCGCTACACTTCTGTACTGTGGATGGTGACACTGAGGTGCTCTATACTTCTGTAGTGTGGCTGGTGACACTGAGGTGCTCTATACTTCTGTACTGTGGCTGGTGACACTGAGGTGCTCTATACTTCTGTACTGTGGCTGGTGATACTGAGGTGCTCTATACTTCTGTACTGTGGATGGTAACACTGAGGTGCTCTATACTTCTGTACTGTGGATGGTAACACTGAGGTGCTCTATACTTCTGTACTGTGGCTGATGACACTGAGGTGCTCTATACTTCTGTACTGTGGATGGTGACACTGAGGTGCTCTATGGGGCTGGTGACACTGAGGTGCTCCATACTTCTGTACTGTGGCTGGTGACACTGAGGTGCTCTATACTTCTGTACTGTGGATGGTGACACTGAGGTGCTCTATGGGGCTGGTGACTGAGGTGCTCTATGGGGCTGGTGACACTGAGGTGCTCTATGGGGCTGGTGACACTGAGGTGCTCTACTGGGGCTGGTGACACTGAGGTGCTCTATGGGGCTGGTGACACTGAGGTGCTCTATGGGGCTGGTGACACTGAGGTGCTCTATGGGGCTGGTGACACTGAGGTGCTCTATGGGGCTGGTGACACTGAGGTGCTCTATGGGGCTGGTGACACTGAGGTGCTCTATGGGGCTGGTGACACTGAGGTGCTCTATGGGGCTGGTGACACTGAGGTGCTCTATGGGGCTGGTGACACTGAGGTGCTCTATGGGGCTGGTGACACTGAGGTGCTCTATAGGGCTGGTGACACTGAGGTGCTCTATACTTCTGTACTGTGGATGGTGACACTCTTTCCTCTAATTTATCTCACATGTGGTAATAATAATTTATCACTGGATTAGTGTCAGGGTTTATTTGTCACCTGTTGTGTCTAAGTACAGCACATTGTCATTTTATATTGTTTTAGAGGGTATCATTATTTACTCAATAGCTAAAATAAGTCCTGTTATAAGTATTGTCATATATATATAAAGATTCATAGGAGAGCAGACAGCTATTGAAGGTGACGACAATACTTACAATAATAGCCAACAATGTTATGGCGTTATCTTATTAGTAGGATCACATGTAAGCTATTATTATGCAGCAGCGTCACCTACAAACAACACTAATTGGTGTTCCATCTGGGCATGATCGAGGGGACAGGTAATGGACGAGTTGATGTTTCTGGCTAAACACAAGCAATAGACTGTGCCACGTTCGTAGATTGATACGGTATATACAATTTGTAATAAAAATTTAAAAACTCATCGCTGCAGTCGGAGGTAGTGGAAAGGATGGCCTCTTCAGACCCGAAATGCCACCTTCAGATAAGTTTTAAGGGTGTTTTTTTTATGGTTTAAGTCATGGACATTTCCTAAGTGAATAAATGTGCCGTAAAGAGCAGTTTCAAACATGGGTTGGATGGATATATGAGCGGTAGGGGTTGGGTGGAAATGGGACTGTCCGGTATGGTCCAATAGACCCGCTGCAGCTTCCCACATTCTTATATTTTTCGGGATATCAAAAACTCCCATGTTCACACCAGCTCAGCCGTCGATGTATTCTTACCTGGTAGACTCTTTTTTTCAGTGCATTTACAGAGTATATCAGTACTAGATGGAGATACGAGTAAATTTAGAAGTAATGACATTGTCTGGACTTTGTTTTGAGAATGCCTGGTGCTAGGTAAACATGACAACATAGTGCTGTTATCGTTTTGATGATTCACTAATGAACCACTGGGATATATCATCATTTATATTAATTAATGAGTAAAATTTACTATAACTACCATAAGTATTTTGATGTTTAGATTCGAGATAGGCTACATTGGCTAAATTTTAAGTTTTGGTCATCCCTGTACTTTGACATGCAGACTGTTTTTCCTGATGGTTTGCGATGTGTTATGAACGATCTAGACCTTCATTTCTATCGGAAATCACCAGTTTTGAGTTGCTACCCCCCCCCCTTACCGATGTATGTTAAGCTAACCTTATAACTCATCATACCCTAACCTAACCTAACATATGATCTGTATTTTCTTATGCGATCGAAAAATGTTATGCGACAGAAATCCTGTAGAGATAATGTGCATTATTGTTGAAAGTACTTAATCCCATAGTTAGAATCTTAAGGTCCCCCAGATGACCAAAATCAAAATAATACCAATATTGTTTGGAATGTTTTTACTATGAAATTTGTTGTATGGGCAGCTAATATTCATTGAATTAGTTTGTGCTTAGAAATATTTATATATTCTAAATAGTATTACTGTGTTGCACAATAATGCACAACCCGAAAAGGTTGGACAGGTGGCTGCCTCCTGGGAAGCTCTCCCCAACCAGTGACGTCACAACCAATCACAGAGCTTTTCGCAGTCACATGACTTTTTAGCAACTTTAACCCATATTTTTTGTTTACATTTTTTGGCCTAATTTATTGAAAAATATCATTACCATAGTGAATTTAAGCGTTTTCTTTACCCATTGACCTGCCATCTTAGGAAAAAATCCCGACCGTCAACTCGTTCATTGTCAGGAGATTAATGACTCTATGACTCTTGGCCAGTTGATTGTTGATTCATTGTTCCCCGGCGAGATCCATAAACACTCAGGTACTTATCTAATTATGAGCGATAGGGCATTATGACGTTCAGTCTCGCGGTGAGTAGGTACGCGCGCGCGCGTGCGTGTGTGTGTGTGTGTGCGCGTGGCGGACTTCTTCACAATACTTGACACGGTCACAACTTCCTGTTCTTCGCCGTTCATATTAACATTGAGGCAGACCAAGAAAGAACCTTGTTGTTATTATGATTTACTCCCTTACCTTCAGCACACTTCATCACACAACTTAGTAGTATATCCATCTCTGTGACTCAGCCGCTGGAATCACATTATCTTCACACATAATCCGCCACTACCTCACTATAACCCACTACTCGGCTCACCTCATTGTGTTTACTTATCCCTAAACTCTTTATGTTTCCCTAGTGATGTTACTCGACTACCGACACATTTTTTTTTACTTATTCATTTACTCTTAACACCATTTACTCTCTTATCAACACTTCCCTCCTTATCAACACCTTCGATGGTATTCACGCTTCCCAGTACACAGCACCCACGTGGCTAGTATACTGTGTAGCCTTTTGTGAAGTAGTCTATAGACCTCAGTTCTCTAAATCTTAAAGTGTGGTAAACGATGTCTTCTTATCGATTAATGTATGGCCCATACGGCGTTATTCTTCTCCTTACATTTTGTTCTATATTTAGTTGTATAATATCTTACACATACTAGGTCACAGTCATGCAAAATATATGCCTACGGGAAGCAAATAAATAAATAAATTAATTAAAATCTTTTGGAAAATTCGAGACCCCCCCAAAAAATCGTAGTTTTTTTTTACCATTATTCAGTAGAACAATGTAATTATTTCATTCAATCAAATGTATCACTTACATTTTTTTTCTCTTCAGTCATATTAAAGTGCTGGTTCCTCTCCACCCTCTCCCGTCTCACACACACACACACACACACACACACACACACACACACACACACACACACCCACACACCCACACACCTCCTGATACTCCAGCTTTCAGTTTCTATTGCGTCTTAATTGTAAAATATTCTATTCCACATCCACTCCGTTTTCTCCTGACCTTTATCGACACCACCAGTAATATAAGATTAATTCACCAACTCCCGCTAACTTTCACTTAGTATATGACAAAATAAAGTAAGTAAAGCGATATAATTTAAGTTAAATATAATACTTTAGTTGACATAAGTACGTGTTTAATGTGAGATTATTCAAACTGTGGATCAATAAGCAAAAGAAAGTGTGAAAACGTGAAAGTGGGTCCCATGGGCATGACTTTCTGTTAGTTAGGGTAAAACGATACATATTTCAGCCATTCGACAATACTAGTTAAGTAGTCTGGAGACATTGTATAGTAGGGAATATTTAGGAACCTTACAATATGCAAGCAGAAACAAATATACAGGACACTTTTAAGACGGACAAAGACTCGGCACAAGTTAGCTAGAGCCCAGGGAGGTGATACGAGTGTTTAATGACCTTATCTGATATCCCTGTGATCTCAGGTCTTGTGTAACATCATTGTGATAACACTACGAGGGAATGTCGGTAAAAGTTTGCAGCTAACTGAAGTGAAGTTGTGAGATAAATTTCGACTTAGGTGCTGTCATCACTACACAGACAGCATCTGTGGTGGACGTTACCAGCAACAGTATCGAAGTGGATCATTAACGAAGGGAAATATTTGTTTGTGGACTCATAAGAGGAACTTAAAAGGTGGGACTCATTACCGACGGGAATCATCATCGCATGGATCAAAGAGTCGCATGTCTTGCTCGTGGACGATTCAATTTAGAGTCGTCACCAAGAACTCTCATCATTACATGAGGGCTTCCTCACGCTTCACCTCCAGCTCCACCTCCAGTTTGTAATGATCTTCCTTCAAGATTTAACTTGTTTTTACCTGTGTCATGGCATCTTAGGCTTGGGCCAGTCTTCTGGTAACGTGATTTGTTACTCCACTGAGATTTCACAAACAAGAGAACACAATTATTAATTTTTTGTCATTAGAAATCGTGGGAACGGAGATGATGCTGACGCAGTGGTTCTATCATTGGTCCTCGTATACTCGTGTTCATATACTGTAAACTGTGGCTGTAGCTACAGGGTGGGCGAAAGGTCGTTACATCCCAAAGGCATCAGGGATCCAGGATGTCTATGTAAGCATCCTCGTTTCCACAGCATGGGGTGATATGCCGCCATGTCCTGTGTAACACATTTCAAGGCGTTTGTGGTGTGATTGTTGCAAATGCTGAGGTCGAGGCTCCTTGTAGGCCACATTAATAATGCTGGAGGTGTCGCAAACCCATGATCTCTTTGGAATTGTCTCATCCAGAAAGTCCCAAACTGTTTGTGAATAATAGTCAAGGTTCCATTCTTCTGCAGCCGTGTATCATGTCTTACGCCAAATTCAAGTTTTGATATGAACTTGTTCTGAGATATGTTCAGAAAAGAAGCTGGATTGATAATGTCACAAAAAAGTATGGATCACCCACTTAGCAAGAAACACTAATGATCTCTCCAACACACAACAACACACTCCTGGTCTCTCCAACACACAACACACACTCCTGGTCTCTCCAACACACAATACATACTCCTGGTCTCTCCAACACACAACACATACTCCTGGTCTCTCCAACACACAACACACACTCCTGGTCTCTCAAACACACAACACACACTCCTGGTCTCTCCAACACACAACACACACTCCTGGTCTCTCCAACACACAACACACACTCCTGGTCGCTCCATCACACAACACACACTCCTGGTCTCTCCAACGCACAATACATACTCCTGGTCTCTCCAACACACATCACACACTCCTGGGCTCTCCAACACACAACACACACTCCTGGTCTCTCCAACACACAACACATACTCCTGGTCTCTCCATCACACAACACACACTCTTGGTCTCTCCAACACACAACACACACTCCTGGTCTCTCCAACACACTCCTGGTCCTCTCCAACACACACTCCTGGTCTCTCCAACACAACACACACTCTGGTCGCTCCATCACAACACACCTCCTGGTCTCTCCAACACACAATACATACTACTGGTCTCTCCAACACACATCCCACACTC
>NW_024731920.1:0-12331 GCF_018991925.1 Homarus americanus | reverse complement strand
AGTATTGCTGAATATGACTCATTTACGAACCTAACTCAAGAATCCTGCAGGAGGGGTGTGGTTATCTACGCTAGGTAAGACCTTAGAGCCAGCCAGGCGAGGGTACAGGGAGAGGATGTTTTTGAAGAGTCCAAGTGGTGTAAAATTAAATTAAAGGGAGGGGACTTACTTATCGTCGGGTGTATCTACAGATCCCCGAACTGTGGCCCACTAAATCAAAGGAACTTAAGAACCTTAATAAACAATGCGGCGATGCTCAACCCCAGCCACCTCCTTATCATGGGGGACTTTAACTATGGCGACATCGACTGGAGAAACGAGTCAACCCCGAATGACTTGAATAATCCTGCTACTCTTTTTGTAGAAACTCTGAGATAATTTTCTGTTCCAACATGTGAGAGACCCGACACATTACAGAGGGGAACAAACACCCAAGCCACTTGACCTCATCATAACAAACGAGGAGGGTATGGTGGCCAAACTGGAACACCTTGCCCCAGTTGGCACCAGTCACCATACAGTGTTGTCATTCAGATTTAACTGTTACCTAGTTCAAGATAAGGCCAGGCCAAGGTGCAAATATTACAAGGGAAATTACAATGGGATGAGGGAAGAGATGAGGGGGTATCAACTGGCCTGACTTATTAAGGTACAAGAACGCAGACACTACGCTGAATATCATAACTAGTAAAATGACCCATTTGATCGATAAATATATACCCAAGACCAAACCCAGTGCTTCTAAGAATACGAGGGGATTCCTACACATGAACCATGCGGCGGTCGACAAAATTAAGAAGAAAACCCAGAAATTCAAGAAGTGGGTTGGGTCAAACGATGAGCAAGACAGGAGGATGTATGCAAGAGCCAGAAACCAAGCAAAGATAGAGTGTAGGAGGGCTGAAAAGGAGTTCCAAAGGCTGGTTGCACGCGAGGTCAAGTCAAACCCAAAAGCGTTTTACCGCTATGCAAAGTCGAAATTGAAAACGCGAGTAGGAGTATCAGACCTGAGGCTTGAAGATGGTAGTTACGCAGACTCTGACCAGGATAAAGCTGAGGCATTGAACAGCTTCTTTTCCTCAGTGTTCACAAGAGAGGATGCAACTAACCTTCCTGCGTTTGAGGACAGACGGTTCGACACAGCACTGACCCACATTGTGTTCACAGAAGAGGGTATTAGAAATAAACTGTCCAGGCTAAAGGTCCATAAGAGTCCTGGACCTGACATGGTGCATCCTAGAGTGCTAAGGGAGCTGTGCAACGAGCTTGCAGAGCCCCTGAAGATTCTGTTTTGTAAATGCCTGGATGAACAAATGGTCCCCAGTGAATGGAAAGTGGCTTATGTGGGTCCTATCTTCAAGAAGGGCGATAGGCACTCCACGAACAACTATAGACCGGTGAGCCTGACCAGCATAATATGTAAAGTACTTGAGAGTATTATCAGAGATGCAGCGATGGATCATCTACTACGAAACAACCTTGTAAAAGATTGCCAACACGGTTTTATGCCGGGGCGCTCTTGCTTGACACAATTGCTCAAGGTATTGGATATTTGGACCCATATTCTAGAACGGGGTGGTAATATCGACAATATTTACCTAGATTTTGCCAAGGCTTTCGACAGTGTACCCCACGAAAGGCTGAAAATCAAACTGGAAGGGTACGGAATTCGGGGAAATGTCCTAGCGTGGATAAGACTTTCTACATGACCGCAAGCAATGTGTGGTGATTAATGGCACGAAATCGTCATCTGTACCTGTAACAAGTGGGGTACCGCAGGGTAGTGTATTGGGCCCGCTGTTGTTTGTTTGTTTCATAAATGATATGCCTGACGTTGTACACTCCTCCATACAAATGTTTGCTGATGATGGCAAGTTATTTCGGGAAATTAAGAACCAAGCGGACTGTGAAGAGCTGCAGAAGGACCTCTGTGGGCTCCAGGAATGGTCGAAGGAATGGCTGCTGAGATTCAATGTCACGAAGTGTAAGAGGATGCACCTGGGGCGTACCAGCGGTAAGGAGGCGTACCATATGTCCCAACGGGATGAAGAAAATGTACTAGTTGAGACTGTGTGTGAGAAGGACCTAGGTGTGTATGTTGACAATGAGCTGAAGTTCTCGGGCCATTGTGAGAAGAAGGTAAATCAGGCAAATAAATTATTGGGTCTTATAAGAAGGTCGTTCAGATATCTAGACGGTCCGTCCCTCGTGACGATCTTCAGGAGTGAAGTGCTTCCCCATCTGGAGTACTGTCACCCCATCTGGTCCCCGAGATATGCTAGGGACTGTCAGTTGGTTGAAAATGTTCCAAGGAGGGCCACCAAGCTGGTGCCTGCACTTCGGCATCTCAGCTACCCTGCGAGATTGGAGCGCCTGAACTTGCCTAGCTTATACTACAGACGGGCAAGGGGGGACCTAGTTGAGGTTTATAAGCATCTCAGGGGGCACTACTCAGTTGAGTGTCCTTACTTGGAGCTGGCGGACGCTCGCCCCACAAGGGGTCACAGCTCAAGATTGAAGAAGCCGCAAGTCCGGAAAACCGTGAGACCTTTCCAGGTGAGGTTGTAAACTCTTGGAGACAATCTACCAGAAAGTGTTGTGACGGCACCGAGTGTGAGCTCTTCAAGAAGACTTGACCAACACTGGAAGCAGGGTTCAGGTACATTCAGGGGCAGTGCATGCCCAGTATTTGCCAACGGTGCGTACGAGCAGAGGCGGCCGATGCAGCCAGGCGGCCTAGCGGGCCGACAACACGGTGGCATGAAGAATATAAAGAAAGAGTGGTAAATCGCCCAAGCGGCTAACAAGCCGATCAGTGGCGAAGAAGGATAAAAGTAAAAGTAAAAGTAACCAATCACCTGAGAAACCAATAGTTGGCGAGTACTGAAATAAGCATGGAGAAAAATTTAATTAAAATATTCCAAGCATCATTACGACCACTAATTGTTCCGCAATCGAACTGTCGATGATAGGATCGGACTCGGCATGCTCAGGAGTACCTATACTGTCATTTTGAACAAAATCGCGCATATCGCGTTTTGTCTCGACCATGGAAAAAACGCGTAAGGGGGGACCCTTACGTGTTTTCTCACCCAAATATGATTTTCTCTCAGACTTGAAATTTGGTGGGATTAATTTCAGTAATTAAGTACATTCAGAAGAACATAACAACACCAACCAATCACCTCAGAAACCAATAGTTGGCGAGTACTGAAATAAGCATTGAGAAAATTTCATTAAATCATTTAAACATCTAGTACGACCCACTAATTGTTCCGCAATCGAACTGTCTGATGATGAGGATCGGACTCGGCATGCTCCAGAATTACCTATACTGTGATTTTGAACAAAATCGAGTAAATCGCGTTTTGTCTCGACCATGGAAAAAACGCGTAAGGGTCCCCCCTTACGTGTTTTTTCACCCATATATGATTTTCTCTCAGACTTGAAATTTGATGGGATTAATTTCAGTAATTAAGTACATCCAGAAGAACATAACACCAACCAATCACCTGAGAAAACAATAGTTGGCGAGTACTGAAATAAGCATTGAGAAAAATTTCATTAAAATATTCCAAGCATCATTACGACCACTAATTGTTCCGCAATCGAACTGTCGATGATAGGATCGGACACGCTGTGCTCAGGAGTACCTATACTGTGATTTTGAACAAAATCGCGTATATCGCGTTTTGTCTCGACCATGGAAAAAACGCGTAAGGGTCCCCCCTTACGTGTTTTTTCACCCATATATGATTTTCTCTCAGACTTGAAATTTGGTGGGATTAATATCGGTAATTAAATACATCCAGAAGAACATAACAACACCAACAAATCACCTGAGAAACCAATAGTTGGCGAGTACTGAAATAAGCATTGAGAAAAATTTCATTAAAATATTCAAAGCATCATTACGACCACTAATTGTTCCGCAATCGAACTGTCGATGATTCTATCGGACTCGGCATGCTCAGGAGTACCTATACTGTCATTTTGAACAAAATAGCGTATATCGCGTTTTGTCTCGACCATGGAAAAAACGCGTAAGGGGGGACCCTTACGCATTTTCTCACCCAAATATGATTTTCTCTCAGACTTGAAATTTGGTGGGATTAATTTCAGTAATTAAGTACATCCAGAAGAACATAACAACACCAACCAATCACCTGAGAAACCAATAGTTGGCGAGTACTGAAATAAGCATTGAGAAAAATTTTATTAAAATATTCCAAGCATCAATACGACCACTAATTGTTCCGCAATCGAACTGTCGATGATAGGATCGGACTCGGCATGCTCAGGAGTACCAATACTGTGATTTTGAACAAAATCGAGTAAATCGCGTTTTGTCTCGACCATAGAAAAAACGCGTAAGGGTCCCCCCTTACGTGTTTTTTCACCCATATATGATTTTCTCTCAGACTTGAAATTTGGTGGGATTAATATCTGTAATTAAGTACATCCAGAAGAACATAACAACACCAACCAATCACCAGAGAAACCAATAGTTGGCGAGTACTGGAAATAAGCATTGAGAAAAAATTTCATTAAAATATTCCAAAGCATCATTCGACCATAATTGTTCCTTAGTCAGACTGTCGATGATAGGATCGGTTCGGCATGCTCAGGAGTACCTATACTGTGATTTTGAACAAATCGAATAAATGCGTTTATCACCGACCATGGAAAAAGCGTAAAGGGTCCCCCCTTACGTGTTTTTTCACCCATATATGATTTTCTCTCAGACTTGAAATTTGGTGGGATTAATTTCAGTAATTAAGTACATCCAGAAGAACATAACAACAGCAACCAATCACCTGAGAAAACAATAGTTGGCGAGTACTGAAATAAGCATTGAGAAAAATTTCATTAAAATATTCCAAGCATCATTACGACCACTAATTGTTCTGCAATCGAACTGTCTATGAAAGGATCGGACACGCTGTGCTCAGGAGTACCTATACTGTGATTTTGAACAAAATAGCGTATATCGCGTTTTGTCTCGACCATGAAAAAACGCGTAAGGGTCCCCCCTTACGTGTTTTTTCACCCATATATGATTTTCTCTCAGACTTGAAATTTGGTGGGATTAATATCGGTAATTTAATACATCCAGAAGAACATAACAACACCAACCAATCACCTGAGAAACCAATAGTTGGCGAGTACTGAAATAAGCATTGAGAAAAATTTCATTAAAATATTCCAAGCATCATTACGACCACTAATTGTTCATAATCGAACTGTCGATGATTCTGCTCGGTTCGGCATGCTCAGAATTACCTATACTGTCATTTTTAGACAAAATGGCGTATACTCGCGTTTTGTCTCGACCATGGAGAAAAGCGCGTGGGGACCCTTCGCATTTTCTCTTAAAATATCGATTTTCTCTCAGACTTGAAATTTGGTGGGATTAATTCATTGATTAAGTACATCCAGAAGAACATAACTGCGCAACCAATCACCTGAGAAACCAATAGTTGGCGAGTACTGAAATAAGCATTGAGAAAAATTTCATTAAAATATTCAAAGCATCATTACGACCACTAATTGTTCCGCAATCGAACTGTCGATGATAGGATCGGACTCGGCATGCCCAGGAGTACCTATACTGTGATTTTGAACAAAATAGCGTATATCGCGTTTTGTCTCGACCATGGAAAAACGCGCAAGGGGGGACCCTTACGCGTTTTCTCACCCAAATATGATTTTCTCTCAGACTTGAAATTTGGTGGGATTAATTTCAGTAAATAAGTACATCCAGAAGAACATAACAACACCAACCAATCACCAGAGAAACCAATAGTTGGCGAGTACTGAAATAAGCATTGAGAAAAATTTCATTAAAATATTCAAAGCATCATTACGACCACTAATTGTTCTGCAATCGAACTGTCGATGATAGGATCGGACTCGGCATGCTCAGGAGTACCTATACTGTGATTTTGAACAAAATCGAGTAAATCGCGTTTTGTCTCGACCATGGAAAAAACGCGTAAGGGTCCCCCCTTACGTGTTTTTTCACCCATATATGATTTTCCCTCAGACTTGAAATTTGGTGGGATTAATATCGGTAATTAAATACATCCAGAAGAACATAACAACACCAACCAATCACCTGAGAAACCAATAGTTGGCGAGTACTGAAATAAGCATTGAGAAAAATTTCATTAAAATATTCCAAGCATCAATACGACCACTAATTGTTCCGCAATCGAACTGTCGATGATAGGATCGGACTCGGCATGCTCAGGAGTACCTATACTGTCATTTTGAACAAAATCGCGCATATAGCGTTTTGTCTCGACCATGGAAAAAACGCGTAAGGGTCCCCCCTTACGTGTTTTTTCACCCATATATGATTTTCTCTCAGACTTGAAATTTGGTGGGATTAATATCAGTAATTAAGTACATCCAGAAGAACATAACAACACCAACCAATCACCTGAGAAACCAATAGTTGGTGAGTACTGAAATAAGCATTGAGAAAAATTTCATTAAACTATTCCAAGCATCATTACGACCACTAACTGTTCCGCAATCGAACTGTCGATGATAGGATCGGACTCGGCATGCTCAGGAGTACCTATACTGTGATTTTGAACAAAATCGAGTAAATCGCGTTTTGTCTCGACCATAGAAAAAACGCGTAAGGGTCCCCCCCTTACGTGTTTTTTCACCCATATATGATTTTCTCTCAGACTTGAAATTTGGTGGGATTAATTTCAGTAATTAAGTACATCCAGAAGAACATAACAACACCAACCAATCACCTGAGAAAACAATAGTTGGCGAGTACTGAAATAAGCATTGAGAAAATTTCATTAAAATATTTAAATATTACGACCACTAATTGTTCATAATCGAACTGTCGATGATAGGATGCGGACACGCTGTGTAGAATTACCTATACTGTTTTGAACAAAATGTGATATATAAGCGTTTTGTCACAAAGAGCTATGGAAAAAAAACGCGTAAGAAGTTACCTACGTGTTTCCTGCTATATGGTTTTCTCTCAGACATGAAATTTGGTAGGATTAATTTCAGTAATTAAGTACATCCAGAAGAACATAACAACACTAACCAAATACCTGAGAAACCAATAGTTGTAGAGTACTGAAATAAGCATCGACAAAAATTTCATTAAAATATTCCAAGCATCGTTACGACCACTAACTATTCAGCAATCGAACTGTCGATGATAGGACCGGACTCGGCATGCTCAGGAGTACCTATACTGTGATTTTGAACAAAATCGCGTATATCGAGTTTTGTCACCGACCATGGAAAAAAGCGGCGTAAGGGGACCCTTCTGGCGTTTTTCTCACCAAATATGATTTTCTCCAGACTTGAGATTTGGTAGGATTAATTTCGGTAATTAAAGTACATCAGAAGAACATAACAGCTTTCAACCAATCACCTGAGAAACCAATAGTTGGCGAGAGTACTGAAAATAAGCATTGAGAAAAATTTCCATTAAAATATTCCAAGCATCATTACGACCACTAATTGTTCCGCAATCGAACTGTCGATGATAGAATCGGACTCGGCATGCTCAGGAGTACCTATACTGTGATTTTGAACAAAATCGAGTAAATCGCGTTTTGTCTCGACCAGGGAAAAAACGCGTAAGGGTCCCCCCTTACGTGTTTTTTCACCCATATATGATTTTCTCTCAGACTTGAAATTTGGTGGGATTAATTTCAGTAATTAAGTACATCCAGAAGAACATAACAACACCAACCAATCACCTGAGAAAACAATAGTTGGCGAGTACTGAAATAAGCATGGAGAAAAATTTCATTAAAATATTCCAAGCATCATTACGACCACTAATTGTTCCGCAATCGAACTGTCGATGATAGGATCGGACACGCTGTGCTCAGGAGTACCTATACTGTGATTTTGAACAAAATCGCGAATATCGCGTTTTGTCTCGACTATGGAAAAAACGCATAAGGGTCCCCCCTTACGTGTTTTTTCACCCATATATGATTTTCTCTCAGACTTGAAATTTGGTGGGATTAATTTCAGTAATTAAGTACATTCAGAAGAACATAACAACACCAACCAATCACCTGAGAAACCAATAGTTGGCGAGTACTGAAATAAGCATTGAGAAAAATTTTATTAAAATATTCCAAGCATCATTACGACCACCATTGTTCCGCAATCGAACTGTCGATGATAGGATCGGACTCGGCATGCTCAGGAGTACCTATACTGTGATTTTGAACAAAATCGCGCATATCGCGTTTTGTCTCGACCATGGAAAAAAGCAGCGTAAAGGGATCCTTATTCAGGCTTCTCCTGCCTATCCTATGATTTTCTCTCAGACTTGAGATTGGTAGGATTAATTTCAGTAATTAAAATTATCAAGAACATAACAACACCAATAATCACCTGAGAAACCAATAGTTGGCGGTACAAGAAACCAGCAGTAGAAGAATTTCATTAAAATATTCAACATCATTACGACCACTAATTGTTCCGCAATCGAACTGTCGATGATAGGATCGGACTCGGCATGCTCAGGAGTACCTATACTGTGATTTTGAACAAAATAGCGTATATCGCGTTTTGTCTCGACCATGGAAAAAACGCGTAAGGGGGGACCCTTACGCGTTTTCTCACCCAAATATGATTTTCTCTCAGACTTGAAATTTGGTGGGATTAATTTCAGTAATTAAGTACATTCAGAAGAACATAACAACACCAACCAATCACCTCAGAAACCAATAGTTGGCGAGTACTGAAATAAGCATCGAGAAAATTTCATTAAAATATTCCAAGCATCATTACGACCACTAATTGTTCCGCAATCGAACTGTGCATGATAGGATCGGACTTGGCATGCTCAGGAGTACCTATACTGTGATTTTGAACAAAATCGTGTATATCGCGTTTTGTCTCGTCCATGGAAAAAACACGTAAGGGTCCCCCCTTACGTGTTTTTTCACCCATATATGATTTTCTCTCAGACTTGAAATTTGGTGGGATTAATATCAGCAATTAAGTACATCCAGAAGAACATAACAACACCAACCAATCACCTGAGAAACCAATAGTTGGTGAGTACTGAAATAAGCATTGAGAAAAATTTCATTAAAATATTCCAAGCATCATTACGACCACTAATTGTTCCGCAATCGAACTGTCGATGATAGGATCGGACTCGGCATGCTCAGGAGTACCTATACTGTGATTTTGAACAAAATCGCGTATATCGCGTTTTGTCTCGACCATGGAAAAAACGCGTAAGGGTCCCCCCTTACGTGTTTTTTCACCCAAATATGATTTTCTCTCAGACTTGAAATTTGGTGGGATTAATTTCAGTAATTAAGTACATTCAGAAGAACATAACAACACCAACCAATCACCTCAGAAACCAATAGTTGGCGAGTACTGAAATAAGCATTGAGAAAATTTCATTAAAATATTCCAAGCATCATTACGACCACTAATTGTTCGCAATCGAACTGTCGATGATCTTAATCGACTCGCATGCCTGGTGGAGCAACGTTCTACTGTATTTTGGAAACAAAATCGTAGTAAATCGCTTTGTCTGACTCATGGAAAAACGCGTATGGGTCCCCCCACCGGTTTTCTCACCCAAATATGATTTTCTCTCAGACTTGAAATTTGGTGGGATTAATTTCAGTAATTAAGTACATTCAGAAGAACATAACAACACCAACCAATCACCTCAGAAACCAATAGTTGGCGAGTACTGAAATAAGCATTGAGAAAATTTCATTAAAATATTCAAAGCATCATTATGACCACTAATTGTTCCGCAATCGAACTGTCGATGATAGGATCGGACTCGGCATGCTCAGGAGTACCTATACTGTGATTTTGAACAAAATAGCGTATATCGCGTTTTGTCTCGACCATGAAAAAACGCGTAAGGGTCCCCCCTTACGTGTTTTTTCACCCATATATGATTTTCTCTCAGACTTGAAATTTGGTGGGATTAATATCGGTAATTAAATACATCCAGAAGAACATAACAACACCAACCAATCACCTGAGAAACCAATAGTTGGCGTAGTACTGAAATAAGAACAGAAAACATTAAAATATTCCAAGATCACGGTACCACTAATTGTTCCGCAGAATCGAACTGTCGATGATAGGATCGACCTGGCATGCTCGGTGAGTACCTATACGATTTTGAACAAACGCAAGATATCAAGAAAACTGGACTACGGAAAAAACGTGAAGGGTCCCCCTTACGGTTTTTCACCCATATATGATTTTCTCAGACTTGAAATCAGGATTATTATCAGTACTAAGTACATCCAGAAGAACATAACAACACCAACCAATCACCTGAAAAAACCAATAGTTACAGTACCGAAATAAGCATTGAGAAAAAATTTCATTAAAATATTCCAAGCATCATTACGACCACTAATTGTTCCGCAATCGAACTGTCGATGATAGGATCGGACTCGGCATGCTCAGGAGTACCTATACTGTCATTTTGAACAAAATCGCGTATATCGCGTTTTGTCTCGACCATGGAAAAAACGCGCAAGGGTCCCCCCTTACGTATTTTTTCACCCATATATGATTTTCTCTCAGACTTGAAATTCAGTGGGATTAATTTCAGTAATTAAGTACATCCAGAAGAACATAACAACACCAACCAATCACCAGAGAAACCAATAGTTGGCGAGTACTGAAATAAGCATTGAGAAAAATTTCATAAAATATTCCAAGCATCATTACGACCACTAATTGTTCCGCAATCGAACTGTCGATGATTCTATCGGACTCGGCATGCTCAGGAGTACCTATACTGTGATTTTGAACACAATAGCGTATATCGCGTTTTGTCTCGACCGTGGAAAAAACGCGTAAGGGGGGACCCTTACGCGTTTTCTCACCCAAATATGATTTTCTCTCAGACTTGAAATTTGGTGGGATTAATTTCAGTAATTAAGTACATCCAGAAGAACATAACAACACCAACCAATCACCTGAGAAACCAAAAGTTGGCGAGTACTGAAATAAGCATTGAGAAAAATTTCATTAAAATATTCCAAGCATCATTACGACCACTAATTGTTCCGCAATCGAACTGTCGATGATTCTATCGGACTCGGCATGCTCAGGAGTACCTATACTGTCATTTTGAACAAAATAACGTATATCGCGTTTTGTCTCGACCATGGAAAAAACGCGTAAGGGGGGACCCTTACGCATTTTCTCACCCAAATATGATTTTCTCTTAGACTTGAAATTTGGTGGGATTAATTTCAGTAATTAAGTACATCCAGAAGAACATAACAACACCAACCAATCACCTCAAAAACCAATAGTTGGCGAGTACTGAAATAAGCATTGAGAAAATTTCATTAAAATATTCCAAGCATCATTACGACCACTAATTGTTCCGCAATCGAACTGTCGATGAAAGGATCGGACTCGGCATGCTCAGGAGTACCTATACTGTGATTTTGAACAAAATCGAGTAAATCGCGTTTTGTCTCGACCATGGAAAAAACGCGTAAGGGTCCCTCCTTACGTGTTTTTTCACCCATATATGATTTTCTCTCAGACTTGAAATTTGGTGGAATTAATATCAGTAATTAAGTACATCCAGAAGAACATAACAACACCAACCAATCACCTGAGAAACCAATAGTTGGCGAGTACTGAAATAAGCATTGAGAAAAATTTCATTAAAATATTCCAAGCATCATTCGACCACTGATTGTTCCGCAATCGAACTGTCGATGATAGGATCGGACTCGGCATGCTCAGGAGTACCTATACTGTGATTTTGAACAAAATCGAGTAAATCGCGTTTTGTCTCGACCATGGAAAAAACGCGTAAGGGTCCCCCCTTACGTGTTTTTTCACCCAAATATGATTTTCTCTCAAACTTGAAATTTGGTGGGATTAATTTCAGTAATTAAGTACATTCAGAAGAACATAACAACACCAACCAATCACCTCAGAAACCAATAGTTGGCGAGTACTGAAATAAGCATTGAGAAAATTTCATTAAAATATTCCAAGCATCATTACGACCACTAATTGTTCCGCAATCGAACTGTGGATGATAGGATCGGACTTAGCATGCTCAGGAGTACCTATACTGTGATTTTGAACAAAATAGCGTATATCGCGTTTTGTCTCGACCATGGAAAATACGCGTAAGGGGGGACCCTTACGCGTTTTCTCACCCATATATGATTTTCTCTCAGACTTGAAATTTGGTGGGATTAATATCAGTAATTAAGTACATCCAGCAGAACATAACAACACCAACCAATCACCTGAGAAACCAATAGTTGGTGAGTACTGAAATAAGCAT
>NW_024731919.1:0-2125 GCF_018991925.1 Homarus americanus | reverse complement strand
ATCCTTCATATATTTCATTAGCCCAATAAAGCACGCGGACGTCTACATATAATCAACACCTCACCCCACCAGGATTCGAACCCAAGATCTGATAATTGTCACCAGGGAATGCTACCTGTGGACCACAAGGACACTAAAAGCAGTCTTAGACTCTGTTATATTTCACATAAAGCCTGTTCAACGAGCTTATGGCGCCGTGAACCTGTAAGGGAGACCACCAGTGCCGCTTAGGTTTTCAGAGTAACGTCTTACCAAATCCGGCTTCGAAACACGAGGATCCATATCTATTTCATTAGCCCAATAAAGCACGCACACTTCTACATATATTCAACACCGCACCCCACCAGGATTCGAACCCACGATCTTATAATTGTGACTGGGGAACGCTACCTCTGGGCCACCAGGACCTAAAAGCAGTCCTAGACTCTGTTATATTTCACACAAAGCCTGTTCAACGAGCTTATGGCGCCGTGAACCTTTAATAGGTATCACACGTGCCGCTGGGTGACCTGAGGAACGTTTTACCAAATCCGGCTACGAAACACGAGGATCCATATATATTTCTTTAGCCCAATAAAGCATGCGGACTTCTACATATAATCAACACATCACCCCACCAGGATTCGAACCCACGATCTTATAATTGTGACCGGAGAATGCTACCTCTGGGCCACCAGGACAATAAAAGCAGTCCTAGACTCTGTTATATTTCACAGAAAGCCTGTTGAATGAGCTTATGGCGCCGTGAACCTATAATGGGGGCCACCCCTGCCGCTTAGGTGATCAGAGCAACGTTTAACCAAATCCGGCTTCGAAACACGAGGATCCATATATATTTCATTAGCCCAATAAAGCACGCAGACGTCTACATATAATCAACACCTCACCCCACCAGGATTAAAATCCAAAATCTGATAATTGTGACCAGGGAATGCTACCTGTGGACCACCAGGACACTAAAAGCAGTCCTAGACTCTGTTATATTTCACACAAAGCCTGTTCAACGAGCTTATGGCGCCGTGAACCTGTAATGGGGACCACCCGTGACGTTTAGATGTTCAGAGTAACGTTTTACCAAATCCGGCTTCGAAACATGAGGATCCATATCTATTTCATTAGCCCAATAAAGCACGCACACTTCTACATATAATCAACACCTCACCCCACCAGGATTCGAACCCACGATCTTATAATTGTGACAGGGGAACGCTACCTCTGGGCCACCAGGACACTAAAAGCAGTCCTAGACTCTGTTATATTTCACATAAAGCCTGTTCAACGAGCTTATGGCGCCGTGAACCTCTAATGGGGACCACCAGTGCCGCTCAGGTGTTCAGAGTAACGTTTTACCAAATCCGGCTTCGAAACACGAGGATCCATATTATTTCGTGTTAAAGCCTTTCTTGTATAATCGCGCCTCTTACCAGGGTTCGAGCCCACGATCTTATATTGTGGCTGGGGAATGCTTTTTTCTGTGTCCTGGACGGTAAAGCAGTCTGTGTTATATTTACATAAAGCCTGTTCAATGAGCTTTGGTTCCGGGAGCTCAATGGGGCCTAGTTACGCTTAGGTGTTCAGAGCAGCGTTTTGCGTCGGCTGAAATAGGGATCGATTTATATTTCAGTTGTTGTATAAGCGCTTATTTCGCATATAATCAACCTCACCCACGGGATTCGAAAAGATCTTATAATTTTGACGGGGAGCTTGTGGTACAAGGTTTTTGAATGGTCTGGGCTCTGTTATATTTCACAAACCTGTTCAACGGCTTATGGCTTTGTGGAGACTGTAATGGGGTTCAGTGCCGCTTAGGTTTTCGGGTAATGTTTTAAATCCGGCTTGAAACACGAGGATCATATCTATTTTGTTGGCGCAATGAGCCGCATTTTGCATTTATTCAACATCTCACCAGGTTCGAACCACGATCTTATGATTGTGACCGGGGAAGCTAAATCTGGGCCGTGGGATTTTCAGCAGTCTTGGAGTCTGTTATATTTCACAAGGCTTGTTCAAGGCTTGGCGTGAGCCTCTGTGGGGACCTCCAGTGGCTTAGGTGTTCAGAGTAACGTTTTTCAAATCCGGCTTCGAAACACGAGGATCATATCTATTTCATTGGCCTAATAAAACG
>NW_024731918.1:0-7814 GCF_018991925.1 Homarus americanus | reverse complement strand
GACACTCCCTGGTTCACCTCTGACCTCCCTGGTTCATCTCTGACCTCCTGGGACACCTCCTGATACTCCCAGGTACACCGCTGACACTCCCAGGTACACCGCTGACACTGCCAGGTACATCTCAGACACTGCCAGGTACACCTCAGACACTCCCAGGTAAAGCTCAGACACTCCCAGTAACACCTCAGACACTCCCAGGTGCACCTGTGACACTTCCAAGTGCACCTCTGACACTCCCAGGCACACCTCTGACACTCCCAGGTACACCTCCGACACTCCAAGGTACACCTCTAACACTCCCAGGTACACCAATGACACATCCAGGTACTCCTCTGAGACTTCCAAGTACACCTCTGACACTCCCAGGTACACCTCCGATACTCACAGGTACACCTCTGACAATCCCAGGTACACCTCAGACAATCCCAGGTACACCTCTGACACTTCCAGGTACACCCCTGGCACTTCCAAGTACACCTCTGACACTTCCAGGTACACCTCTGGCACTCCCAGATACACCTCTGACACTTCCAGGTACACCCCTGACACTTCCAGGTACACCAATGATACTCCCAGGTACACCGCTGACACTCCCAGGTACACCGCTGATACTGCCAGGTACACCTCAGACACTGCCAGGTACATCTCAGACACTCCCAGGTAAAGCTCAGACACTCCCAGTAACACCTCAGACACTCCCAGGTGCACCTGTGACACTCCCAAGTGCACCTATGACACTCCCAGGCACACCTCCGACACTCCCAGGTACACCTCCGACACTCCCAGGTACACTTCTGACACTCCCAGGTACACTTCTCACACACCCAGGTACACCTTTGACACTCCCAGGTACACCTCTCATACTCCCAGGTACACCTCTGACACTTCCAGATACACCTCTGACACTTCCAGATACAGCTCTGACACTCCCAGGTACCCCAATGATACTACCAGGTACACCTCTGACACTCCCAGGTACACTCCGATACTCCCAGGTACACCTCCGATACTCACATGTACACCTCAGACACTCCCTGGTTCACCTCTGACACTCCCTGGTTCACCTCTGACACTCCCTGGACCACCCCTGACACTTCCGGGTACACCTCTTACACTCCCTGGTTCTCCCCTGACACTCCCAGGTACACCTCAGACACTCCCAGGTACACCTCTGACACTCCCAGGTACCACTCTGACACACCCAGGTACTCCACTGACATTCCCTGGTTCACCTCTGACACTCCTTGGTTCACCTTTGACACTCCCAGGTACACCTATGACATTCCCAGGTACACCCCTGACACTCCCAGGTACACCTCTGATACTCCCAGGTACACCACTGACACTTCCGGATACACCTGTGACACTCCCAGGTACACCAATCACACTCCCAAGTACAACTCTGACACTCCCAGGTACACCACTGACACTACCAGGTACACCTCTGACACTCCCAGGTACTCCTTAGACGCTGCCAGGTACTCCTCCGACACTCCCAGGAACACCTCTGACACTCCCAGGTACACCTCTGACACTCCCAGGTACACCGCTGACACTCCCAGGTACACCCCTGACACCTCCAGGTACACCGCTGACACTGCCAGGTACACCTCAGACACTGCCAGGTACACTTCAGACACTCCCAGGTAAAGCTCATACACTCCCAGTTACACCTCCAGCTCCCAGGTGCACCTGTGACACTCCCAAGTGCACCTCCTGACACTCCCAGGCACACATCTGACACCCCCAGGTACACCGCTGAGCATTCCCAGTGATCACCTCAGGCACTCCCAGGTACACCTCTGACACTACCAGGTACACCCCTGACCCTTCCAGTACACCTCTGACACTCCCAGGTACACTTCTCAAACTCCCAGGTACCTCTGACTTCCCAGTACACCGCTGACACTCCCAGGTACACCTCTGACACTCCCAGGTACTCCACTGACATTCCTGGTTCACCTCAGACACTCCTGGTTCTGCCCTAACCTCCCAGGTACACCACACACCTCCCAGGTACACCTCTGAGCCTCCCAGGTACTCCTTTGACGCTGCCAGGTACTCCTCCGACACTCCCAGGAACACCTCTGAACACTCCCAGGTACACCTCTGACACCCAGGTACTGCTGACACTTCCAGTACACCCCTGACACTCTCAGGTACACCGCTGACACTGCCAGGTACACCTCAGACACTGCCAGGTACACTTCAGACACTCCAGGTACAGCTCACACCTCCCAGTTACCTCTATAACTCCCAGGTGCACCTGTGACACTCCCAAGTGCACCCTGACACTCCCAGGTACAATCACACTCCCAAGTACAACTCTGACCTCCCAGGTACACCTGTCCTCCCAGGTACACCTCTGACACTCCCAGGTACCTCTGACCTCCCAGGTACACCTCTGACCTCCCAGTTACACCACAACTCTCCCGTTACCTCTGACACTCCCAGTTACACCCCTGACTCCCAGGTACCCCCTGACACTTCCAGGTACACCTCTGATACTCCCAGGTACACCTCTGACACTTCCAGATACACCTCTGACACTCCCAGGTACCAATCACACTCCCAAGTACCTCTGACACTCCCAGGCACACCTCTGACACTCCCTGGTACACCTCTGACACTCCCAGGTACACCTCTGATACATGGTGCCTCTGACCTCCCAGGGACACCGCTGCACCTCCCAGTGCCACCGCTGACACTGCAAGTACACCCTGACATTCCATGTGCCTCAGACACTTCCAGGTAGACCTAAGACACTCCCAGGTACACCTCAGACACTCCCAGACACCTCTGACCTCCCAGGTACACCTCCTGACCTCCCAGGTACTCGCTCCCAGGTACTCATCCGACACTCCCAGGAACACCTCTGACCTCCCAGGTACACCTCTGACACTCCGGTACACCGCTGACACTCCCAGGTATCTCAGACAATGCCAGGTACACCTCAGGCACTACCAGGTACACCTGAACACTCCCAGGTACAGCTCAGACCTCCCAGGTACCTCAGATACTCCCAGGTACACCTCAGGCACTCCCACCTCTGACACTTCCAGGTACACCCCTGACACTTCCAGGTACACCCCTGACACTTCCAGGTACACCTCTGACACTCCCAGGTACACCAACGACACTCGCAGGTACACCACTGATACTCCCTGGTACACCTCTGACACTCCCAGGTACACCAATGACCTCCCAGGTACCTCTGACCTCCCAGGTACTCCTGACGCTGCCAGGTACTCCTCCGACACTCCCAGGAACACCTCTGACACTCCCAGGTACACCTCTGACACCCAGGTACACCATGACACTTCCAGGTACCCCTGACACTCTCAGGTACACCGCTGACACTGCCAGGTCACCTCAGACACTGCCAGGTACAGCTTCAGACACTCCCAGGTACAGACACTCCCAGGTGCACCTGTGACACTCCCAGGTATTACCTCCTGACACTCCCAGGCACACCTCAGACACTCCCCAGGTACACCTCCAAAGCCTCCCAGGTACACCTCCTGACACTCCCAGGTACACTTCTCCACACACCAGATACACCTTTGACACTCCCCGGTACACGTCCCTAATACTCCCAGGTACCTCTGACACTTCCAGATGCCCTCAGCCGCCCAGGTACACCAATGATGCTACTGGGTGCACCTCCAGCACTCCCAGGTACACCTCCGATCTCCCAGGTACACCTCAAATGCTCCGCATTGCACCTCCAGATCTCGGGTACACCTCAGACACTCCTGGTTCCTCTGACACTTCAGATACACCTCTGACACTCCCAGGTACCTGTGTCTTCTGACACTCCCAGGTACACCTCTGACACTCCCAGGTGCACCTCTGACACTCTCAGGAACACCTCTGACACTGCCAGGTACACCTCTGACACTCCAGGACACCTCTGACACTTCCAGGTACACCTGACACTCCCAGGCCTGTGTTGCTCCCAGGTACACCTCTGACACTCCTGTTACACCTCTGACCCTCCCAGGTACACCAATGACACACTGAGAGGTACCTCCTGACACTTCCAGGTACACCCTAACACTTCCAGGCTACACCAATAGTACTCGAGTACACCGCTGACACTCCCAGGTACACCGCTTTGACACTGCCTAATTTTACCTCCGACACTGCCAGGTACACCTGGAACACTCCCAGGTAGCTCAGACACTCCCAGGTACGCCTCTGACACTCCCAGGTACACTTCTCCACACACACACCCAGGTACTTTGTTGACACTCCCAGGTACACGTCTCATACTCCCAGGTACACCTCTGACACTTCCAGATACCTCTGGCTTGCTCCCAGGTACACCAATGATGCACCAGGTACACCTCTGACACTCCCAGGTACCTCCGTGCTCTCAGGTACACCTCCGATACTCCCGGATAAACCTCAGACACTCCCTGGTTCACCTCTGACACTTCAGATACACCTCCTGAAACTCCCAGGTACACCAGCCAGTACTACCAGGTACCTCTGACACTCAGGTACACCTCTGACACTCCAGGTACACCCCGGCTTTCTCAGGAACACCTCTGACACTCTGAGTACACCTCTGACCTCCCAGGTACACCTCTGATACTTCCCAGGTACACCCCTGACACTCCCATTACACCAATGACACTCCCAGGTGACACCTCTGACCTCCTGGTACCTCTGGCTCCCAGGCCTGTGACACACTCAGGTACACCTCTGACACTTCAGGTACACTGACACTTGAAGTGCACCAATGATGCTCCCAGGTACTCATGACCTCCCAGGGCCTGGCATGACACTACTGGGTACACCTCAGACACTTCCAGGTAGCTCAGACACTCCCCAGTAACACCTCGAACACTCTCAGGTGTACCTGTGACATTCCCAAAGTGCACCTCTGACACTCCCAGAGCACACCTCCTGACACTCCCAGGTACACCTCCGACACTCCCAGAGTACCTCTGACACTCCCAGGTACCCCACTTCTCTCTACCAGGTACACAGCTGACACTCCCAGGTACACCTCCTGACACTCCCCAGGTGCACCGCTGACACTCCCAGGTACCTCCAGACCTGCCAGGTACCCACTCAGACACTGAGTGCCACCTCAGACACTCCCAAAGTGCCTCTGACTCCAGGTACACCTCTGATACCTTGGGTATGCCTCTCTGGCTTACTCCCAGGTACACCGCCCAACCTCCCAGGTACACCTCGGGCACTCCCAGGTAAGCTCAGACATGCTCCCAGGTACACTCTGACTTGCTCCCAGGTGCACACTTCTCCACACCCAAATTTTTTTGTTGACACTCCCAGGTACACGTCTCATGCTCCCAGGTACACCTCTGACACTTCCAGATACACTCTGACTTGCTCCCAGGTACACCAATGATACTACCAGGTACACCTCTGACACTCCCAGGTACACCTCCGTCTCCCAGGTACACCTCCGATACTCACGGATACACCTCAGGCCTCCTGGTTCACCTCTGGCACTTCCAGATACACCTCTGACCTCCCAGGTACACCAATGCTACCAGGCCACCTCCTGACCTCCCGTTACACCTCTGACACTCAGGTGCACCCTGACTCTCTCAGGAACACCTCTGACCTCCCAGGTACCTCTTTGACACTCCCAGGTACACCTCTGATGCTTCCCAGGTACACCTGACACTCCCAAGTACACCAATGACACTCCCAGGTACCTCTGACACTCCCCTGGTACACCTCTGACCTCCCAGGTACCAATGACACACTCAGGTACACACTCTGACACTTCCCGGGTACACCCCTGACACTTCCAGGTACGCAATGATACTCCCAGGCCTCGTGACCTCCCAGGTACCAGGCGTGGCCTGCCTGGTACACCTCAGGCACTTCAGGTAAGCTCGGAACATCAGTAACACCTCCAAAGACACTCTCAGGTGGCCTGTGACATTCAAGTGCACCTCCTGACACTCCCAGGCACACCTCCTGACCTCCAGGTACACCTCCGGCCTCCCAGGTACACCTTGACACTCCCAGGTGCCTTCTCCACACCCAGGTACCCGCAGCGACACTCCCAGGTACACCTCTGACACTCCCCAGGTGCACCCTTTGACACTCCCCAGGTACACCTCAGACACTGCCAGGTACACCTCAGACACTACCAGTGCCTCAGACACTCCCAGGTACACCTCTGACACTCCCAGGTACCTCCTGATACACCAGGTATACCTCTGACGCTCCCAGGTACTGTGACCTCCCAGGTACACCGCTTGTTGCTACAAGATACACCTCTGACATTCCATGTGCACCTCAGACACTTCAGGTAGACCTGAACACTCCCAGGTACACCTCAGACACTCCCCAGGTACACCTCTACAACCTCCCAGGTACTCCTTTAACGCTCCCAGGTACTCCTCAAACACTCCCAGGAACACCTCTGACCTCCCAGGTACACCTCTGAGCACTCCCAGGTACACCACTTCAGCACTCCCAGGTACACCTCAGGCACTGCCAGGTACACCTCAGACACTACCAGGTACCTCAGACACTTCAGGTACCAGCTCAGACACTCCCAGGTACACCTCAGACACTCCAGGTACACCTCAGGCACTCCCCGGGTACAACTGACACTTCCAGGTGCACCCCTGACACTTCCAGGTACACCCCTGACACTTCAGGTACACCTCTGACTTGCTCCCAGGTACCTCAGCCAGACACTCCCAGGTACCTCCTGGCCTCCCAGGTACTCTGATACGCCCAGGTATGCCTCCTGACAATCCCGTGCACCGCTGAAACTCCCAGGTACACCACTTTGACTTTCTGAATACACCTCTGACTTGTTCCATGTACACACCTCAGACTTGCTTCGGTACACCTCAGACACTCCCAAAACCTCCATACTACACTCCCAGGTACACCTCTGACACTCTCCAGGCACCTGTGACCATTCCATGTACACCTCAGGCCTCCAGTACACCTCAGCCTCCCAGGAACACCTCAGAGCCTCCCAGGTACACCTCCTGACACTCCCAGGTACACCTCTGGCCTCCCAGGTACTCCTTTGACAGGTACTCCTCCGACACTCCCAGGAACACCTCTGACCTCCCAGGTATACCTCTGACACTCCAGGTACACTTCAGACACTGCCAGGTACACCTGAACTTGCTGCAGGTACCTCAGACACTACCAGGTACACCTCCAATGCTCCCTGCGTTGCCAGCTCAGACACTCCCATTTTGCCTCAGACACTCCCAGGCACACCTCAGGCACTCTCCCCAGATACACCTCTGACACTTCCAGGTACACCCTGACACTTCCAGGTACACCTCTCATACCCAGGCACACCTCTGACACCCCCAGGCACACCATGACACCCCAGGCACACCACTGACACTCCCTGGCACACCTCTGACACCCCAGGTACACCAAGACACCCCAGGCACACCCTGACACTTTCAGGCACACCTCTGACACTCCCCAGGTACACCCTCCACAATGCGCACCTCTGACACCTCAGGAACACCTCTGACACTCCCAGGTACACCTCTGACTCCCAGGCACACCTCTGACACTTCCAGGTACACCCCTGACACTTGCAGGCACACCCTGACACCCCAGGCACACCAGACACTCCCAGGTGCACCTCTGACACTCCCCTGTACACCTCTGACACCCAGGCACACCAATGACACACTCCAGGTCACACCACTGACACCCAGGCACACCTGATCTCCAGGTACACCATGATACTCCCAGGTATACCGCTGACACCCCCAGGCACACCGCCTGACACTGCCAGGCACACCTCAGACACTACCAGATACATCTCAGACACT
>NW_024731917.1:0-26039 GCF_018991925.1 Homarus americanus | reverse complement strand
ACGTTTTGTTTCCCATTGGGCGTACCGCTCAGCTGGGGAGTAGGAGATTTCATAAAAAGAAAGTTTGAGTGGAGAGCACACCTTTTCCTTCACATACAGTTATCTTAGACCATCTACTAGTATAATAGTTTGCACAAAAATACTCTACACTCTTTCTAGGTTATTGTTATGTTGTTTTTTTTTTTTTGACTTCTCATCAGATTGTGCATTCAACTAATATACACTATTAGTGTGTTTATTATTATGTTTTATAGTATTATTTCGTATAATATTGGGTAACACAATTAGAGTCACTAGTATAGTATATTATTGGGGTTTATAGCAGTTTGTGGTCTAATAGTATCATGCTTTATGAGTGGTGTTCTATGTAGTGATGATTAGGCAATAAAATATGCTTTGGGGGTTTATAGCAGTTGTTGTGGTCTACTAGTATCATGCTTTATGGGTGGTGTTCTATGTAGTGATGATTAGGCCATAAAATATGCTTTTGGTTTATTGCTAACAAAATATACTTTGCTCTACCGCTGTCGTGCAAAACATGGTGAAACTTACATACACCGTTAATAAAGTATTCATGGAAGAAGAAGAAGAAGAAGAAGAAGAAGAAGAAGAAGTACGAGGTAGAATTGTGGAGGGAATGAACAGTGAGACAATGTAAAGCCTCCGGGATGGCGGCAGCGTTTCTGTTATTAATATATAATAAGACAATAGGAAAATATGTTGTTGTCTCTACCTGTATTATTACCTTTGCGATAGCATGGTTCAATTTTGGGAGGACAGAGGAAGGAGCAGGAGGTTAGGAAGGGAGAGATAGTGTCTGTGATCCTCGGGTCACCACTCCTCGGATTGTGTCAGTCCAAGTTTAGAAGCTCCAACAACTTTCCCTGAATACGAATCTGCAACCTTCGATTTACTCTCCATTAATGTTGCAGTAGGTAGGTGAACAGGAACGCAGCAATAGGAATAGTGTCCAAACAACTTGTTCTGCCTGCCTGTGTGATGTAGTCGTGGCCAGAATTAGGTTAGATACAGACAATATCTGGCAAGTTAGTAACGCTGTACCCATACCGAACACTCAGCATGTAAACTTTGTGATATACACTCAGCACTATATTATTGAATGTGACACTGTCAAAGACTTCAGGCCACCACTTATTGTATCTTGAACCACACACATTTCATTGAGGACACATTCTTGCTCTTTATCCCAAATTGGCTAGCCCACACTGGTAAATGTGTACTGTACTGTCAATGAATCTGATGTATTTCTTTGTGTATGAACCTGACTGAAAATAAGGTCGCCTCCCTTGCTGCTGCTGCTAAAGCTGCTTCTGCGCCCTTCTAAGTCCCGTTTAAGTCCCCCACCCCAGGCCCCCGCAGTAACCCTTCACATCTACACCATTCAAAATCAATTTCACTCTATTTCCACAATACTATGCTAATTACACGTAAAATAGAGTGTTATCCTGCAAAACGTTGATGTCGTATATTTCTCTCTTTAAGTGATATCCTGTGGCTCCGAAAGGAGCCTGTTTGGTTAGGTTGTCTTGTGTGAACGAACCTTGGGTTCTTATTTCTTCTCTGTCTTCTTGGGGAGGAGCACAGCTTGGATGTTAGGAAGGACACCCCCTTGGGCAATGGTGACTCCAGACAGGAGCTTGTTCAGCTCCTCGTCATTGCGAATGGCAAGCTGAAGATGACGCGGGATAATGCGGGTCTTCTTGTTGTCGCGGGCGGCGTTACCGGCCAGCTCGAGCACTTCTGCTGCCAGGTACTCCATGACGGCTGCAAGGTACACAGGGCACCTGCACCAACACGCTCAGCATAGTTGCCTTTACGCAAGAGACGGTGGATCCTACCCACGGGGAACTGGAGTCCGGCCCTGCTAGAACGGGACTTTGACTTGCCCTTCACCTTGCCTCCCTTGCCGCGTCCTGACATGTTGCTGCTGCTGCTTTTCGTGATAGGAGTTAAATTTCCGCCCGCCACCTTGGTCTTTTATACCAAGCTCAGGATCAGGCCAGGTGGCCGTCTCGCGGACCCAACCAATGTAAGAGAGCCGTAGCTGCAGCCAGTCTGATCCTGAGCGGCCCGCTCGGTATATAAGGAAAAGTTAGTCGGGCCAGTTTTCAATTCTCTCGCTCCGCGCCACGAGTAACTGTGCCGCCATGCCTCCCAAAACTTCCGGAAAGGCTGCCAAGAAGGCTGGAAAGGCCCAGAAGGCCATTGCCAAGGGTGACAAGAAGAAGAAGCGCAGGAGGAAGGAAAGCTACAGCATCTACATCTACAAGGTACTGAAGCAAGTGCACCCCGACACAGGAGTCTCCTCCAAAGCTATGTCCATCATGAACTCTTTCGTGAACGACATCTTCGAGCGCATCGCTGCCGAGGCTTCCCGCCTGGCGCACTACAACAAACGCTCCACCATTACAAGTCGGGAAATCCAGACAGCTGTCCGACTCTTGCTGCCCGGTGAACTGGCCAAGCATGCCGTGTCTGAGGGCACCAAGGCTGTCACCAAGTACACCTCTTCCAAGTAAGAGGTTACTTGTGCACAACAAACACGCCATCCCACTACTACAACTTAATCGGCTCCATCGGAGCCACAGTTACATGTTAAAGAGACAGTTACCGACAGTGATATATTGAGAGGGAAATAAAAAAAAAAAAAAATTATAATAATCTGCATTCTCTATTGGCGTAGAAACCGGACTAAATCGAAACATAATAAATAAATAAATAAATTCTGCGTGGAGTACTTTTACACCCACTGCAAAGTGACATACATGGAGTGTGTTTGGGCTTCATTTCATGTTTGCAGCACGCCTATTTCATGTAAACAATTTATTTTATTTTATTGTATTTTATTGTATTTTCTTTTATATTTATTTATTTATTTACTTACTTATTCTTTATATATTTATTTGTTACTAGCTCTTGTTTGTTGCACCCACCCACCTCCCGAATTGATGACCTACTATACATTCGTGCCTGCACGAATGTTACCAACTTACCGTTAGGCGATTTGGGTAACCGAAATTAACGCTCTCCTACCACCAACCATTTCGATTGTCATGACAATTATCTTCAGAACAGTTCTTTGGCCCTGAGAAGGGCCGAGTTATAGATGTCTGGTAGGTTTTGTTGTGCTTTTTCTTTTTCCCCAAGGAAGAGGACTTAAGCACGCTCTCCGCGGATGCGCCGGGCCAGCTGGATGTCCTTGGGCATGATGGTAACGCGCTTGGCGTGAATGGCACACAGGTTGGTGTCCTCGAAAAGACCCACCAGGTAAGCCTCAGAGGCTTCCTGCAGAGCCATGACGGCAGACGACTGGAAGCGCAGGTCAGTCTTGAAATCCTGGGCGATCTCACGCACCAGGCGCTGGAAGGGCAGCTTCCTGATGAGTAGCTCTGTGCTCTTCTGGTAACGACGGATCTCACGAAGGGCGACGGTTCCGGGCCTGTAACGATGGGGCTTCTTGACACCACCGGTGGCTGGGGCGGACTTGCGAGCTGCCTTGGTGGCAAGCTGCTTCCGTGGAGCCTTGCCTCCAGTGGACTTGCGGGCAGTCTGTTTAGTACGGGCCATCTCGACGACGAAATAGTCAATACGGGCGGCCCGGCAGGCGGGCGGGCTTATATACAGACATTCTCCACCTCAGTGGCCACCTCATTGGCCACGAGTGCCGCATGCGTCATCCGCAAGCTACGCCCCACCTCCAAGAGGGAGGGACGGCCTTGGATGAACGATACTACCGCTGCGTCCACAGCACGCCACCTACTCCCACCAAACCGTGGGCGAAGCCACACCAGGACCACCTGTAGTAGCAACCACAACAACATGACTGGACGAGGCAAAGGAGGCAAGGGACTTGGAAAGGGTGGCGCCAAGCGTCATCGTAAGGTGCTTCGTGACAACATCCAGGGTATCACCAAGCCCGCCATTCGTCGTCTAGCTCGGCGTGGAGGTGTTAAACGTATATCCGGCCTTATCTACGAGGAGACCCGCGGCGTCCTCAAGGTGTTTCTGGAGAACGTCATCCGTGACGCCGTCACCTACACCGAGCACGCAAAAAGGAAGACCGTCACCGCCATGGATGTGGTGTATGCCCTGAAACGGCAGGGCCGCACCCTTTATGGTTTTGGTGGTTAATCAACCTGATGGACGGGCGCACACCACCACCACCACCACGACAAACAAATATACGGACCTAATTTTAGGTCCACATTTAAATCGCTAAAGAGTTGGTTAGACACTGAGTAAATCGTTGAAAATATATCCAATAACATGATCCTCTCTAATTCTGGACTTGTGGTATGAGTATAGGTTGTGTGTGAACGTGTTGGAACCACTTCCTAATAATAATCAGTCAGTCAGTCAGTCAGTCAACATTCACCTAACCTCCAGGTACCTCACCTAACTTCCTGTAGCGTCACCGAACCTCACGAAATGTAACCCAATGTAGTTTATAATCTATCCTAACATGACATAACATAACCACGCACTATATTACTTCGGTAAGAGTAATGAGTTTTAATACACAAAGTTGCAGTTATCATTCATTCATACATACATACATACATACATACATACATACATACATACATACATACATACATAACATGCTAGTGGCAGGGGGGGATTGAAGTGAATTTTAGGAGGATAGAATAGGTGCAGTGGCTAAACAGCGCTTGCGTGAGGGACTTTAAGCAGCAACTCGCCTGGATGCGGCAGGATAGAGTCAGGTCAAGCGTCCGGTGCATGTTGGGTTCCGCCATGGTTTCTCAGTGTTTGGTCGGCTTGATTGTGTGTGTTGTTTTCTTGTTTGGAGGAAATGTCTTGGTATTCTTCTTCTTAGCTTGAAGTTGATTTTCTTCTAACTCTTCTCCTCTTGTTGTTCGTCTTCCTCGTGTCTGCTATCATTCTGTAAAGACTCTCTATATGTATGTAGGTATGAGTGAGTAACAGTTGCCGGTTACAGTGATACTTCATATTCGCTGGTGTTGTACTGTATGGCTTCGGTATTTCTTAATATACAAACGGCACCGTTAGGGGATTGAGGTATTTAAAAACCAGCCTGCATTACTTATATATAGAAATAAATAATGTGGCTTGGACAATAATGACGACTACTCTCTCCTACCTTCCCCAAACAAGGGCTTTTCGAAAGTATACATTGGACACAAATGACTTAGTACATCATAAATTGGTGGTTTAACAAAAGCCCCCATTAGAGAAAGGTGAAGGAGCACACAGTGAACATACAGATTAATGTTTGCACGCGTAGATCATGTAAGGTGAGATGTTGAACACCAGACACGTAGTGTAGTAACTCCCTCACAGATGGCGTTATGAGGGGCCTGATGATGTAGCAGTTACCTCACAGATGGTGTTATGAGGAAATTCACATGATGATGCTGTAGCAAAACATTCACTACGTGTTGTCGTAGCATCTTGGGGACACCACGTGGTCGACATGACTCACTCATTCAAGTGGGTGAGGTGTGGTCCCAGGCCTCTCTATCGTGGAGTCTCAGGGGAAGTATAACTGGGTACCTGGGACCTCACTGTGTGAAGGTGGTTAGCTAGCTTGGGTAAGACTCAACTGCCGAGTTGTTTTTCACTGAGTTAAGCACTGTTCACCACTATTCATCACTGGTTCCATTCCTTGGCCAAATGAGATAGTACCTTATGGCAAGAACTTGTTGATAGTCCGCTGGGGAGGAGGGTTCAGGGGAGTGAGTTGGTATGGGCCAACATATAAATAATAATAATAATAATAATAATTAACGGTTTATTGAAAGAGCTTGGCAGCCAGAAGACTGAAAATATACAGTTACATATTTGGGGAATGGGTTACGAATTACAAATAATATACAAGTAACATGAGTGACACAAATAAGACATATAATAACTAGCTGGGGAAAAGCTCAAACTACAGTTCATTTCAACATAGTGACAGTGCAAGGAGTAGTGTTTACTGGGAGTGAGTACACTGATTTATTACAAGTTATCGATAATTTTTACAATGGTTGGGACTGGGCTGTTCTTATAGCGATCAGTTCGTGCACGTATGGGCTGGGCTGGATGCGGTTGTGGTGTCGAAGAGCAATTCTCGGACTAGGGATCTCAGGTGGTAGTAGGAGCCGGTGTCGGGGATGGTGTAGAAGCTTCTTACCAAATTTGCAGATGAGGTCGTGGTGATGGTCAGTGAGAGTCTAAAGGGTCAGTGTGTTGAGCGCTTCTTGATATGTGGAGTAGGAAGGGTAGAGAATAATCTTGCATGGCCTCTTTTGCACTTTTTCGAGGTGTTTACGTTGTGTGGCATTTAGGGAGGAAGACCAGGTGGAGGAGGCATAGGTGAGCTTGGGAAGTATGAATGTTGTGTAAACACTGAGGAGCTCGTGTGCAGGACCACCGAGGGACTTGAGTCGGCGTAGGAGGTGGAGACGGAAACTGGAGGATTTGATAACTTCACTGACGTGTGGTTTCTAATTTAGTTTGTTGTCTATATGTATGTGTGTGTGTGTGTGTGTGTGTGTGTGTGTATACTACTGTACTTTTTAGATCCTCCTACGCAACCTAACCTATTATAGTTAAGTATAGTAGGCTATACACTATTTTGTTAGTATGTGTTATAAAATGAAATTGCATGTTATTATTATTAATATTATTATTATTATTATTATTATTATTATTATTATTAGTAGTAGTAGTAGTATTATTATTATTATTATTGTTATTATTATTACATGCTAATATAATACTAAGTTGCCCGCCAGATTTCCTCAGAGATGGGAGGAGCACATTGGCGGCGGTGTTGTTTATACTCCGCCCGATTACTGATTCCTATTCACCGAGCCAGAGCTGGCGGGCGGCGTGTTATGTGCCACGTTTTGTTTCCCATTGGGCGTACCGCTCAGCTGGGGAGTAGGAGATTTCATAAAAAGAAAGTTTGAGTGGAGAGCACACCTTTTCCTTCACATACAGTTATCTTAGACCATCTACTAGTATAATAGTTTGCACAAAAATACTCTACACTCTTTCTAGGTTGTTGCTATTTTTTTTTTTTTTTTTTTTGACTTCTCATCAGATTGTGCATTCAACTAATATACACTATTAGTGTGTTTATTATTATGTTTTATAGTATTATTTCGTATAATATTGGGTAACACAATTAGAGTCACTAGTATAGTATATTATTGGGGTTTATAGCAGTTTGTGGTCTAATAGTATCATGCTTTATGAGTGGTGTTCTATGTAGTGATGATTAGGCAATAAAATATGCTTTGGGTGTTTATAGCAGTTTTTGTGGTCTACTAGTATCATGCTTTATGGGTGGTGTTCTATGTAGTGATGATTAGGCCATAAAATATGCTTTTGGTTTATTGCTAACAAAATATACTTTGCTCTACCGCTGTCGTGCAAAACATGGTGAAACTTACATACACCGTTAATAAAGTATTCATGGAAGAAGAAGAAGAAGAAGAAGAAGAAGAAGAAGAAGTACGAGGTAGAATTGTGGAGGGAATGAACAGTGAGACAATGTAAAGCCTCCGGGATGGCGGCAGCGTTTCTGTTATTAATATATAATAAGACAATAGGAAAATATGTTGTTGTCTCTACCTGTATTATTACCTTTGCGATAGCATGGTTCAATTTTGGGAGGACAGAGGAAGGAGCAGGAGGTTAGGAAGGGAGAGATAGTGTCTGTGATCCTCGGGTCACCACTCCTCGGATTGTGTCAGTTCAAGTTTAGAAGCTCCAACAACTTTCCCTGAATACGAATTCGCAACCTTTCGATTTACAACAGGTACCTACTTACTGCTACAGTAGGTAGGTGAACAGGGACCAAGGGGGCTAGGAATAGTGTCCAAACAACTTGCTCCTGCCTGCCTGTGTGATGTAGTCGTGGCCAGAATTAGGTTAGGATACAGACACATCTGGCAAGTTAGTAACGCTGTACCCATACCGGAACACTCAGCATGTAAACTTTGTGATACACCTTTAAAGCACTATATTATTGAATGTGACACTGTCAAAGACTTCAGGCCACCTCACTTATTGTATCTTGAACTATGTCATTACTTCATTGAGGACATTACATTCTTGCTCTTTATCCCAAATTGGCTAGCCCACACTGGTAAATGTGTACTGTACTGTCAATGAATCTGATGTATTTCTTTGTGTATGAACCTGACTGAAAATAAGGTCGCCTCCCTTGCTGCTGCTGCTAAAGCTGCTTCTGCGCCCTTCTAAGTCCCGTTTAAGTCCCCCACCCCAGGCCCCCACAACCGCCCTTCACATCTACACCATTCTAAAACATTTTCACTCAATTTCCACATTACTATGCTAATTTGACGTAAAATAGAGTGTTATCCTGCAAAACGTTGATGTCGTATATTTCTCTCTTTAAGTGATATCCTGTGGCTCCGAAAGGAGCCTGTTTGGTTAGGTTGTCTTGTGTGAACGAACCTTGGGTTCTTATTTCTTCTCTGTCTTCTTGGGGAGGAGCACAGCTTGGATGTTAGGAAGGACACCCCCTTGGGCAATGGTGACTCCAGACAGGAGCTTGTTCAGCTCCTCGTCATTGCGAATGGCAAGCTGAAGATGACGCGGGATAATGCGGGTCTTCTTGTTGTCGCGGGCGGCGTTACCGGCCAGCTCGAGCACTTCTGCTGCCAGGTACTCCATGACGGCTGCAAGGTACACAGGGGCACCTGCACCAACACGCTCAGCATAGTTGCCTTTACGCAAGAGACGGTGGATCCTACCCACGGGGAACTGGAGTCCGGCCCTGCTAGAACGGGACTTTGACTTGCCCTTCACCTTGCCTCCCTTGCCGCGTCCTGACATGTTGCTGCTGCTGCTTTTCGTGATAGGAGTTAAATTTCCGCCCGCCACCTTGGTCTTTTATACCAAGCTCAGGATCAGGCCAGGTGGCCGTCTCGCGGACCCAACCAATGTAAGAGAGCCGTAGCTGCAGCCAGTCTGATCCTGAGCGGCCCGCTCGGTATATAAGGAAAAGTTAGTCGGGCCAGTTTTCAATTCTCTCGCTCCGCGCCACGAGTAACTGTGCCGCCATGCCTCCCAAAACTTCCGGAAAGGCTGCCAAGAAGGCTGGAAAGGCCCAGAAGGCCATTGCCAAGGGTGACAAGAAGAAGAAGCGCAGGAGGAAGGAAAGCTACAGCATCTACATCTACAAGGTACTGAAGCAAGTGCACCCCGACACAGGAGTCTCCTCCAAAGCTATGTCCATCATGAACTCTTTCGTGAACGACATCTTCGAGCGCATCGCTGCCGAGGCTTCCCGCCTGGCGCACTACAACAAACGCTCCACCATTACAAGTCGGGAAATCCAGACAGCTGTCCGACTCTTGCTGCCCGGTGAACTGGCCAAGCATGCCGTGTCTGAGGGCACCAAGGCTGTCACCAAGTACACCTCTTCCAAGTAAGAGGTTACTTGTGCACAACAAACACGCCATCCCACTACTACAACTTAATCGGCTCCATCGGAGCCACAGTTACATGTTAAAGAGACAGTTACCGACAGTGATATATTGAGAGGGAAATAAAAAAAAAAAAAATTATAATAATCTGCATTCTCTATTGGCGTAGAAACCGGACTAAATCGAAACATAATAAATAAATAAATAAATTCTGCGTGGAGTACTTTTACACCCACTGCAAAGTGACATACATGGAGTGTGTTTGGGCTTCATTTCATGTTTGCAGCACGCCTATTTCATGTAAACAATTTATTTTATTTTATTGTATTTTATTGTATTTTCTTTTATTTTATTTATTTATTTACTTACTTATTCTTTATATATTTATTTGTTACTAGCTCTTGTTTGTTTCACCCACCCACCTCCCGAATTGATGACCTACTATACATTCGTGCCTGCACGAATGTTACCAACTTACCGTTAGGCGATTTGGGTAACCGAAATTAACGCTCTCCTACCACCAACCATTTCGATTGTCATGAAAATTATCTTCAGAACAGTTCTTTGGCCCTGAGAAGGGCCGAGTTATAGATGTCTGGTAGGTTTTGTTGTGCTTTTTCTTTTTCCCCAAGGAAGAGGACTTAAGCACGCTCTCCGCGGATGCGCCGGGCCAGCTGGATGTCCTTGGGCATGATGGTAACGCGCTTGGCGTGAATGGCACACAGGTTGGTGTCCTCGAAAAGACCCACCAGGTAAGCCTCAGAGGCTTCCTGCAGAGCCATGACGGCAGACGACTGGAAGCGCAGGTCAGTCTTGAAATCCTGGGCGATCTCACGCACCAGGCGCTGGAAGGGCAGCTTCCTGATGAGTAGCTCTGTGCTCTTCTGGTAACGACGGATCTCACGAAGGGCGACGGTTCCGGGCCTGTAACGATGGGGCTTCTTGACACCACCGGTGGCTGGGGCGGACTTGCGAGCTGCCTTGGTGGCAAGCTGCTTCCGTGGAGCCTTGCCTCCAGTGGACTTGCGGGCAGTCTGTTTAGTACGGGCCATCTCGACGACGAAATAGTCAATACGGGCGGCCCGGCAGGCGGGCTGGCTTATATACAGACATTCTCCACCTCAGTGGCCACCTCATTGGCCACGAGTGCCGCATGCGTCATCCGCAAGCTACGCCCCACCTCCAAGAGGGAGGGACGGCCTTGGATGAACGATACTACCGCTGCGTCCACAGCACGCCACCTACTCCCACCAAACCGTGGGCGAAGCATTGGAGCCAGGACCACCACAGAGAGCAGACACGCAGAGCGACGGGGAAGCCGGAGATCAAACGGACATAGCTGATTCGCTAGTTCTGGGACCTCTCCCACCTTCCCACCAACCTTGGAAATCACAAGCACCTGACTCCATTCTCCAACTGACAATTCTGTTGATTCAATCGACACATTGAGCCTCTCCTACAGTATCGGACCTCCCTTAGGAACCCCGAATGCTGCTGAGGGGCTTGGTGTGAAGAAAGAGTCAGCAGTAAGTTTTCAGACCTTTTTCTACCACTCTAACCTTTATCTTCCGTGCCGTGAAAGGACCTATTCCCCTGTCCGTTGACGTACAGGGGAGTATTCGTCTGGAAACGCCCTCTGTCCCCACACCTCGCTAGTGCGTGTTTGTGTGAAGGGCGGGGGGTCAGCACAGCCTGCCGATTCGCCTGGGGACCTCTGTGATAGTGCAGGGCCTCCCCTACGTGAGGGGCGCAGGAAATTAGGGACAATTTGTTAGGGGAGATCTCCATAAATCTCCAATTCCACCAGTCAACATGCCTTCAATTAAACTCAAAGTGGACCGTACCATCCAACAGTGCACAAACCTCGCTTCACTCATTTTCCAGCTGACTTTGATCTTCCAAATACGTTCCTTCACCAATGACGACATTATTAAAATATTTGTACAGAATGACGAAGACGCCGACCTATTCCACTCCCCAGCATTGAACAAAAAACTAAAAGACAACGGCTTAACGGTCCTCAGCTCACCCGAATACCGCGCAAAATGCACCCTCATATGTAGACAAATCATCCCCCATATCCTTGACAATCCTAACCTATTGACAGAACTCAACACACACAACACCTCCCAAATGACATATGCAGCCCGGATGGGAACTCTCCCCATGTTGAAAATCACTACAGCTACACAAACTGAAGCCATAAAACTGAAATCCAACGGAATTAAATTCGGCAATAACATCATCCCCTCACATAACATCGAATTCCAACACTACATCCCAGTTCACCAATGCTACAACTGCTATCAATTTGGACATACCACCAACCGTTGCAGTAACTCACTAACCTGTTCAAAATGTGCCAATCAAGGCCACTCATACAGAAACTGCACTGCCACTGTTACTAGATGCTGCAATTGTAAAGGCCCACACTCTGCCGTCAGCAACAAGTCGGAAATAAGCCCCTCTTAACACTACAACTCTCAAAAACCAAATCAAACTTACCCAACTTCTATAATCAGCCACCTCGACAAAATCGACTTAACTCAAGACTGAAACTTAACCTATATCTCACTCTCATCTCCGTTCACAATTTGACATAGCTCAAATCTGCCTCCTGCTATTACTAAACAACTCTCCTACGATACACTCATCCTTCCTCACTACGAATACTTTGACATTTCAAACTCAAAGATTCTAAACTCTTCCTCCAACTTTCTCCATTTCTCTCTGACATAGCTAAAAGACCCACAACTCTCAGAACCTAATCAAACATACCCAACGTCTGTGACATCCAATTCTTAATAAAATTGACCTAACTCTAGACTGAAACCACTCAACCTATATCTCATTCTCGTCTCCGTTCATAATTTGACAAAAAAGCTCAAATCTGTCTGCCGCTATTACTAAAAACTCTCCTACGATACGCTCATCCTTCCTTACTATGAATACTTTGACATTTCAAGCTCAAAGATTAAAAACCCTTCCTCCAACTCGCTCCGTTCCTCTTTGACATAGCTCAAAGACTTTACCTTCATCTCTCTCCAAACAACCCTACGACTAGCAAAATTTCTATATTTTCACCTTCTCTGTTTGATTTGATCGTGTGCTGCCTGTGCGTCCGTCCACCTGCGTTTCTCGGCTTGCGCCGCCGCCGTGGCGGGGCGGTTCTTCCTACGTTTTACCAACACTGCCTGCTAGGACGACAATCAGAACACCCGCGTTGGCCCTTTGCTTGCCCGGACCTGCTCCCGCCCTCCCTCTGCCTCGTCCTGATTGTTGTTGTTGCACCCTCAAGGGCATTTTGCCTACCCCCTCACGCAAGCGGTGTTTAGCCACTGCACCTGTTCTCTCCTTCTAAAATTCACTTCCATCCTATCTTTATTCTTCCTCTGAACCTCCTTCCCCCCTGTCACTAGCATTTTTCTAGTCTAGTCTAGGCGAAGCCACACCAGGACCACCTGTAGTAGCAACCACAACAACATGACTGGACGAGGCAAAGGAGGCAAGGGACTTGGAAAGGGTGGCGCCAAGCGTCATCGTAAGGTGCTTCGTGACAACATCCAGGGTATCACCAAGCCCGCCATTCGTCGTCTAGCTCGGCGTGGAGGTGTTAAACGTATATCCGGCCTCATCTACGAGGAGACCCGCGGCGTCCTCAAGGTGTTTCTGGAGAACGTCATCCGTGACGCCGTCACCTACACCGAGCACGCAAAAGGGAAGACCGTCACCGCCATGGATGTGGTGTATGCCCTGAAACAGCAGGGCCACACCCTTTATGGTTTTGGTGGTTAATCAACCTGATGGACGGGCGCACACCACCACCACCACCACGACAAACAAATATACGGACCTAATTTTAGGTCCACATTTAAATCGCTAAAGAGTTGGTTAGACACTGAGTAAATCGTTGAAAATATATCCAATAACATGATCCTCTCTAATTCTGGACTTGTGGTATGAGTATAGGTTGTGCGTGAACGTGTTGGAACCACTTCCTAGTAATTGTCAGTCAGTCAGTCAACATTCACCTAACCTCCAGGTACCTCACCTAACTTCCTGTAGCGTCACCGAACCTCACGAAATGTAACCCAATGTAGTTTATAATCTATCCTAACATGACATAACATAACCACGCACTATATTACTTCGGTAAGAGTAATGAGTTTTAATACGCAAAGTTGCAGTTATCATTCATGCATACATACATACATACATACATAACATGCTAGTGGCAGGGGGGATTGAAGTGAATTTTAGGAGGAGAGAATAGGTGCAGTGGCTAAACAGCGCTTGCGTGAGGGACTTTAAGCAGCAACTCGCCTGGATGCGGCAGGATAGAGTCAGGTCAAGCGTCCGGTGCATGTTGGGTTCCGCCATGGTTTCTCAGTGTTTGGTCGGCTTGATTGTGTGTGTTGTTTTGTTGTTTGGAGGAAATGTCTTGGTATTCTTCTTCTTAGCTTGAAGTTGATTTTCTTCTAACTCTTCTCCTCTTGTTGTTCGTCTTCCTCGTGTCTGCTATCATTCTGTAAAGACTCTATATATGTATGTAGGTATGAGTGAGTAACAGTTGCCGGTTACAGTGATACTTCATATTCGCTGGTGTTGTACTGTATGGCTTCGGTATTTCTTAATATACAAACGGCACCGTTAGGGGATTGAGGTATTTAAAAACCAGCCTACATTACTTATATATAGAAATAAATAATGTGGCTTGGACAATAATGACGACTACTCTCTCCTACCTTCCCCAAACAAGGGCTTTTCGAAAGTATACATTGGACACAAATGACTTAGTACATACATTGGTGGTTTAACAAAAGCCCTCATTAGAGATAGGTGAAGGAGCACACAGTGAACATACAGATTAATGTTTGCACGCGTAGATCATGTAAGGTGAGGTGTTGAACACCAGACACGTGGTGTAGTAACTCCCTCACAGATGGCGTTATGAGGGGCCTGATGATGTAGCAGTTACCTCACAGATGGTGTTATGAGGAACTTCACATGATGATGCTGTAGCAAAACATTCACTACGTGGTGTCGTAGCATCTTGGGGACACCACGTGGTCGACATGACTCACTCATTCAAGTGGGTGAGGTGTGGTCCCAGGCCTCTCTATCGTGGAGTCTCAGGGGAAGTATAACTGGGTACCTGGGACCTCACTGTGTGAAGGTGGTTAGCTAGCTTGGGTAAGACTCAACTGCCGAGTTGTTTTTCACTGAGTTAAGCACTGTTCACCACTATTCATCACTGGTTCCATTCCTTTGCCAAATGAGATAGTACCTTATGGCAAGAACTTGTTGATAGTCCGGTGGGGAGGAGGGTTCAGGGGAGTGAGTTGGTATGGACCAACATATAATTAATAATAATAATAATAATAATAATAATTAACGGTTTATTGAAAGAGCTTGGCAGCCAGAAGGCTGAAAATATACAGTTACATATTTGGGGAATGGGTTACGAATTACAAATAATATACAAGTAACATGCGTGACACAAATAAGACATATAATAACTAGCTGGGGAAAAGCTCAAACTACAGTTCATTTCAACATAGTGACAGTGCAAGGAGTAGTGTTTACTGGGAGTGAGTACACTGATTTATTACAAGTTATCGATAATTTTTACAATGGTTGGGACTGGGCTGTTCTGATAGAGATCAGTTCGTGCACGTATGGGCTGGATGCGGTTGTGGTGTCGAAGAGCAATTCTCGGACTAGGGATCTCAGGTGGTAGTAGGAGCCGGTGTCGGGGATGGTGTAGAAGCTTCTTACCAAATTTGCAGATGAGGTCGTGGTGATGGTCAGTGAGAGTCTAAAGGGTCGGTCAGTGTGTTGAGCGCTTCTTGATATGTGGAGTAGGAAGGGTAGAGAATAATCTTGCATGGCCTCTTTTGCACTTTTTCTAGGTGTTTACGTTGTGTGGCATTTAGGGAGGAAGACCAGGTGAGCTTGGGAAGTATGAATGTTGTGTAAACACTGAGGAGCTGGTGTGCAGGAACACCGAGGGACTTGAGTCGGAGTAGGAGGTGCAGACGGAAACTGGAGGATTTGATAACTTCACTGACGTGTGGTTTCTAATTTAGTTTGTTGTCTATGGTGACGCCGAGGAGCTTCGTGGAATCTAAAACCTGGAGTGTGTTCGGACCTAGAGTAATGGAAGGAGGTGGGACAATGTCGGAGGAGAGGTTGATGTGCATAACCATGGTTGTTGGTGGCCCAGTTTTGGAGACTGTTCAATAAATCATGAAGGGCGGTATAGTTTGGAGCAGAATTGTTGACGCTGATCCCAATGGTGGAGTCGTCGACATATTTCCAGCGAGCAGGGGTTTCTCTTAGGGCATCATTGATGAGCATAAGGAAGCAGAGGGGTCCCATCTTGGTGCCTTGGGGGACGCCACAGGTGAGTGACTGAAAGGTGGAGACAGCCAGCCCCTCGGAAGCGTACAGCTTGGCGTCGGTCACTGAGGAAGTCTGTAAGCCCTGGTATAATAAGACTTCTCCGAAGCCCGAGGTCAATAGCTTAGTTGATGATTATATTGTGGTCGACTAGGTCGAACGCTTTAGTGAAATCAATGAAGGCGACAGCTACAGACGTTTTTCGTTTCTCGAGATGGCGGTATATGTAATCGAGAAAGCTGACAAGACAGTCAGTCAGTCAGTCAGTGGTGGAGGAAGTTTTCAGGTTGCCAAATTGCTGAGGGTCTACTACGACTCCTGCAATATCAGCAAAAGCCCAGCCAGTCGAACACAAAACTTTCACAGATTAGGCTGGGTATTGGGGTGATTGCAATAGGTCGTAGCTGATTTAAGGATTGTGGGTTGGTTGACTTGGGCACTGGTGATACATAAGAGGTCTTCCAGTCAGCTGGGCATCTGGCTTGACTGAGAGAAGCATTGATGATGGAGCATAGGGGTTTAGCAAGCTCCGGGGAGAAGTCCTTGAAGCGTTTCATTGGTAAGTCAATGGGGGTGGTAGAGCGTTTTAATTTTAGTTTGTCCAGGCGTTTTGCTATTTCAAATACTTCTACTAAGTCAGTGGGAAGGGGGGGCTGGTAGGTAAGCAGGGAGAGTGGTTGTGTCAAGCCGGGGGAGCGTCTGGCATATAGTAGCGAAGTGTGTGTGTGTGTGTGTGTGTGTGTGTGTGTGTGTGTGTATACTACTGTACTTTTTAGATCCTCCTACGCAACCTAACCTATTATAGTTAAGTATAGTAGGCTATACACTATTTTGTTTGTATGTGTTATAAAATGAAATTGCATGTTATTATTTTTAATATTATTATTATTAATATTATTATTATTATTAGTAGTAGTAGTAGTATTATTATTATTATTATTGTTATTATTATTACATGCTAATATAATACTAAGTTGCCCGCCAGATTTCCTCAGAGATGGGAGGAGCACATTGGTGGCGGTGTTGTTTATACTCCGCCCGATTACTGATTCCTATTCACCGAGCCAGAGCTGGCGGGCGGCGTGTTATGTGCCACGTTTTGTTTCCCATTGGGCGTACCGCTCAGCTGGGGAGTAGGAGATTTCATAAAAAACAAGTTTGAGTGGAGAGCACACCTTTTCCTTCACATACAGTTATCTTAGACCATCTACTAGTATAATAGTTTGCACAAAAATACTCTACACTCTTTCTAGGTTATTGTTATGTTTTTTTTTTTTTTTTTGATTTCTCATCAGATTGTGCATTCAACTAATATACACTATTAGTGTGTTTATTATTATGTTTTATAGTATTATTTCGTATAATATTGGGTAACACAATTAGAGTCACTAGTATAGTATATTTTCGGGGTTTATAGCAGTTTGTGGTCTAATAGTATCATGCTTTATGAGTGGTGTTCTATGTAGTGATGGATGATTAGGCAATAAAATATGCTTTGGGTGTTTATAGCAGTTTGTGGTCTACTAGTATCATGCTTTATGGGTGGTGTTCTATGTAGTGATGATTAGGCCATAAAATATGCTTTTGGTTTATTGCTAACAAAATATACTTTGCTCTACCGCTGGAGTGCAAAACATGGTGAAACTTACATACACCGTTAATAAAGTATTGGTGGAAGAAGAAGAAGAAGTAAGAGGAAGAATTGTGGAGGGAATGAACAGTGAGACAATGTAAAGCCTCCGGGATGGCGGCAGCGTTTCTGTTATTAATATATAATAAGACAATAGGAAAATATGTTGTTGTCTCTACCTGTATTATTACCTTTGCGATAGCATGGTTCAATTTTTGGAGGACAGAGGAAGGAGCAGGAGGTTAGGAAGGGAGAGATAGTGTCTGTGATCCTCGGGTCACCACTCCTCGGATTGTGTCAGTTCAAGTTTAGAAGCTCCAACAACTTTCCCTGAATACAAATTGGCAACGTTTCGATTTACAACAGGTACCTACTTACTGCTACAGTAGGTAGGTGAACAGGGACCAAGGGGGCTAGGAAGAGTGTCCAAACAACTTGCCTGTGTGATGTAGTCGTGGCCAGAATTAGGTTAGGATACAGACACATCTGGCTAGTTAGTAACGCTGTACCCATACCGGAACACTCAGCATGTAAACTTGGTGATACACCTTTAAAGCACTATATTATTGAATGGGACACTGTCATCAAAGACTTCAGGCCACCTCACTTATTGTATCTTGAACTATGTCATTACTTCATTGAGGACATTACATTCTTGCTCTTTATCCCAAATTGGCTAGCCCACACTGGTAAATGTGTACTGTACTGTCAATGAATCTGATGTATTTCTTTGTGTATGAACCTGACTGAAAATAAGGTCGCCTCCCTGGCTGCTGCTGCTGCTGCTGCTGCTTCTTGCGCCCTTCTAAGTCCCGTTTAAGTCCCCCACCCCCGGCCCCCACAACCGCCCTTCACATCTACACCATTCAAAATCAATTTCACTCAATTTCCACAAGACTATGCTAATTACACGTAAAATAGAGTGTTATCCTGCAAAACGTTGATGTCGTATATTTCTCTCTTTAAGTGATATCCTGTGGCTCCGAAAGGAGCCTGTTTGGTTAGGTTGTCTTGTGTGAACGAACCTTGGGTTCTTATTTCTTCTCTGTCTTCTTGGGGAGGAGCACAGCTTGGATGTTAGGAAGGACACCCCCTTGGGCAATGGTGACTCCAGATAGGAGCTTGTTCAGCTCCTCGTCATTGCGAATGGCAAGCTGAAGATGACGCGGGATAATGCGGGTCTTCTTGTTGTCGCGGGCGGCGCTACCGGCCAGCTCGAGCACTTCTGCTGCCAGGTACTCCATGACGGCTGCAAGGTACACAGGGGCACCTGCACCAACACGCTCAGCATAGTTGCCTTTACGCAAGAGACGGTGGATCCTACCCACGGGGAACTGGAGTCCGGCCCTGCTAGAACGGGACTTTGACTTGCCCTTCACCTTGCCTCCCTTGCCGCGTCCTGACATGTTGCTGCTGCTGCTTTTCGTGATAGGAGTTAAATTTCCGCCCGCCACCTTGGTCTTTTATACCAAGCTCAGGATCAGGCCAGGTGGCTGTCTCGCGGACCCAACCAATGTAAGAGAGCCGTAGCTGCAGCCAGTCTGATCCTGAGCGGCCCGCTCGGTATATAAGGAAAAGTTAGTCGGGCCAGTTTTCAATTCTCTCGCTCCGCGCCACGAGTAACTGTGCCGCCATGCCTCCCAAAACTTCCGGAAAGGTTGCCAAGAAGGCTGGAAAGGCCCAGAAGGCCATTGCCAAGGGTGACAAGAAGAAGAAGCGCAGGAGGAAGGAAAGCTACAGCATCTACATCTACAAGGTACTGAAGCAAGTGCACCCCGACACAGGAGTCTCCTCCAAAGCTATGTCCATCATGAACTCTTTCGTGAACGACATCTTCGAGCGCATCGCTGCCGAGGCTTCCCGCCTGGCGCACTACAACAAACGCTCCACCATTACAAGTCGGGAAATCCAGACAGCTGTCCGACTCTTGCTGCCCGGTGAACTGGCCAAGCATGCTGTGTCTGAGGGCACCAAGGCTGTCACCAAGTACACCTCTTCCAAGTAAGAGGTTACTTGTGCACAACAAACACGCCATCCCACTACTACAACTTAATCGGCTCCATCGGAGCCACAGTTACATGTTAAAGAGACAGTTACCGACAGTGATATATTGAGAGGGAAATAAAAAAAAAAAAAAATTATAATAATCTGCATTCTCTATTGGCGTAGAAACCGGACTAAATCGAAACATAATAAATAAATAAATAAATTCTGCGTTGAGTACTTTTACACCCACTGCAAAGTGACATACATGGAGTGTGTTTGGGCTTCATTTCATGTTTGCAGCACGCCTATTTCATGTAAACAATTTATTTTATTTTATTGTATTTTATTGTATTTTCTTTTATTTTATTTATTTATTTACTTACTTATTCTTTATATATTTATTTGTTACTAGCTCTTGTTTGTTGCACCCACCCACCTCCCGAATTGATGACCTACTATACAATCGTACCTCCACGAATGTTACTAACTTACCGTTAGGCGATTTGGGTAACCGAAATTAACGCTCTCCGACCACCAACCATTTCGATTGTCATGAAAATTATCTTCAGAACAGTTCTTTGGCCCTGAGAAGGGCCGAGTTATAGATGTCTGGTAGGTTTTGTTGTGCTTTTTGTTTTTCCCCAAGGAAGAGGACTTAAGCACGCTCTCCGCGGATGCGCCGGGCCAGCTGGATGTCCTTGGGCATGATGGTAACGCGCTTGGCGTGAATGGCACACAGGTTGGTGTCCTCGAAAAGACCCACCAGGTAAGCCTCAGAGGCTTCCTGCAGAGCCATGACGGCAGACGACTGGAAGCGCAGGTCAGTCTGGAAATCCTGGGCGATCTCACGCACCAGGCGCTGGAAGGGCAGCTTCCTGATGAGTAGCTCTGTGCTCTTCTGGTAACGACGGATCTCACGAAGGGCGACGGTTCCGGGCCTGTAACGATGGGGCTTCTTGACACCACCGGTGGCTGGGGCGGACTTGCGAGCTGCCTTGGTGGCAAGCTGCTTCCGTGGAGCCTTGCCTCCAGTGGACTTGCGGGCAGTCTGTTTAGTACGGGCCATCTCGACGACGAAATAGTAAATACGGGCGGCCTGGCAGGCGGGCGGGCTTATATACAGACATTCTCCACCTCAGTGGCCACCTCATTGGCCACGAGTGCCGCATGCGTCATCCGCAAGCTACGCCCCACCTCCAAGAGGGAGGGACGGCCTTGGACGAACGATACTACCGCTGCGTCCACAGCACGCCACCTACTCCCACCAAACCGTGGGCGAAGCCGATTGGAGCCAGGACCACCACAGAGAGCAGACACGCAGAGCGACGGGGAAGCCGGAGATCAAACGGACATAGCTGATTCGCTAGTTCTGGGACCTCTCCCACCTTCCCACCAACCTTGGAAATCACAAGCACCTGACTCCATTCTCCAACTGACAATTCTGTTGACTCAATCGACACATTGAGCCTCTCCTACAGTATCGGACCTCCCTTAGGAACCCCGAATGCTGCTGAGGGGCTTGGTGTGAAGAAAGAGTCAGCAGTAAGTTTTCAGACCTTTTTCTACCACTCTAACCTTTATCTTCCGTGCCGTGAAAGGACCTATTCCCCTGTCAGTTGACGTACAGGGGAGTATTCGTCTGGAAACGCCCTCTGTCCCCACACCTCGCTAGTACGTGTTTGTGTGAAGGGCGGGGGGTCAGCACAGCCTGCCGATTCGCCTGGGGACCTCTGTGATAGTGCAGGGCCTCCCCTACGTGAGGGGCGCAGGAAATTAGGGACAATTTGTTAGGGGAGATCTCCATAAATCTCCAATTCCACCAGTCAACATGCCTTCAATTAAACTCAAAGTGGACCGTACCATCCAACAGTGCACAGACCTCGCTTCACTCATTTTCCAGCTGACTTTGATCTTCCAAATACGTTCCTTCACCAATGACGACATTATTAAAATATTTGTACAGAATGACGAAGACGCCGACCTATTCCACTCCCCAGCATTGAACAAAAAACTAAAAGACAACGGCTTAACGGTCCTCAGCTCACCCGAATACCGCGCAAAATGCACCCTCATATGTAGAAAAATCATCCCCCATATCCTTGACAATCCTAACCTATTGACAGAACTCAACACACACAACACCTCCCAAATGACATATGCAGCCCGGATGGGAACTCTCCCCATGTTGAAAATCACTACAGCTACACAAACTGAAGCCATAAAACTGAAATCCAACGGAATTAAATTCGGCAATAACATCATCCCCTCACATAACATCGAATTCCAACACTACATCCCAGTCCACCAATGCTACAACTGCTATCAATTTGGACATACCACCAACCGTTGCAGTAACTCACTAACCTGTTCAAAATGTGCCAATCAAGGCCACTCATACAGAAACTGCACTGCCACTGTTACTAGATGCTGCAATTGTAAAGGCTCACACTCTGCCGTCAGCAACAAGTGCCAAATCAGACTCAACAACAGCACAACACCTCTCCCTCCCCGCCTACGCCTACCCTCACCTCCCACTGCACCTCCTCCTCCTCCCCACCACTCACTCCCTACTCCCACGACTCTCTCCACCCGCACTTGCTGGACCAACAACCTGACCGCCCCCTCCCTTCCCCCGACACTGACGCAAAAATCACCACCATCATACTTCTGGCACATTCCCTAAGCAACGGTAATAGATCACTTTTTCTAAATCTGGTAATTGAGGGTTTGAAGGCTAACGGCCTCCCTACCATAAACATTCCTGACTCCTTCAGAACCGGTCCCGACCTCATCTTCCCCACTGCCCCCATCTCCGACCGTACCAACATGCCCCCCCCACCCCCCAGAGAATCCACTGTCTCCCTCCTCCCCTCCACTTCTGCCATGCCTACACCTGACTTATCTCACCATTCTACCATTACCTCACCCCCCAAAGTAATCAGTCCAAAACATACCGGCCCCTCCACCTCGACCTTGCCTACACCCGACTTCTCCCACTTGACTACGTTGAACTCCCGGACCACGAACACCCAAACCAAACCCGATCCTCCCCTAACACCCCAGACTCCCAAGAATAAAATGGCAGCCCTTCCCCCCACAGAAATAGTGGTCAAGACCCCTAGACCAAAGAGGAAGAACACCTCCCCCCTGTCTCCCTATACACCTGACAGCAAAAAAATTATTCAATACACTCATCCAACCAAATCAATAATCAAAGTAAACCTATACGGCACTACCCCAAAGGAAACAGAAATCAACCCCGACACGAACCTCGCACACTCCCCTCAACCTCCCGACTCCCCCACACACAGTCACGTAACTGCCCTTCCCTCACTTGCATACACAACACTCATACCACCACCACGCTCACAGTCACTCGACAATTTAGACCTCATCCCTGCACCTCAGAATTTCTATCTTTAAGTACTAAACAGACCAAACACTCCCCTCCCACCTCCCTTGTATTAATATCTTCCCTATAACCACACCCAACAATTTCCCCCCAAATTAAAACCTAGCCTCTCCTTAACCCTCACCCAACGATTCCCACCCAACCTAACCAAATCAACCTAACCTCTCCTCAGCCCACACCCAACGATTCCCACCTAACCTAACTAAGCTTAACCTAACCTCTTCTCAACCCCACACCCAATAATTCCCACCCAACCTAACCTTACCTGACTTGACCAATTCCCTCCTCCCCCCCCTCACTCCAAACCCCACGCCACCAACTCAAACTCAAGACCACTCTGACAAAAAAATAAAAAACCTAACGTACCCAGCCATTACTAGCAATTCCACACAAAATAAAAAAATAACCATTCTACCATTAACTAACCACACCCTATCACTCCTCCCAAAACAAAAACCTAACATACCCAGCCGTTACTAGCAATCCCACACAAAATAAAAAATAACCATTCTACCATTAACTAACCACACCCTATCACTCCTCCCAAAACAAATACCTAACTTACCCATCCCATACTAACTCAAATGACATGTACGTTTCCCTTAGCCAATGAGGTTGGTGAGAGTTCCACAGTGCCTACGCAAGCCCTCTCCCTCAAGAATGTTACCAACACTGTTTTATGGGCACCTCCCTTAGCCAATAAGGTCGGAGAGGTGTACCTAATAAAAACGGTACCAAATTGCAGACGACATTGAACGCCTCTCTTAGCCAATAAGGTCGGGGAGGGGTGCAATGTACCTGTACACAAACCCTCTCCCTCAAGAATGGGGCCAGAACTCACAATACCTGCAAGAAAGAGAGAATGCAATAATTAACCCAACTCTGCCAACCACTAACAAAACCTACAATCCTCCCAAAAGAAAAACTTAACCCACCCAACCTTACTCACAACCCCTAATCCTCCCAAAAGAAAAACTTAACCCACCCAACCTTACTCACAACCCCTCTTAGAAATCAATACCTACAATCCTCCCAAGATAAAAACTTAATATACCCGACCTTTCTAACAAGCCCCTTTGACCCTCCTAATAAAAAAAAAAGAAAATAAATAAATAAAATAAATAAAAAAATAAATAAAAACATATGACGCAATACAACTATTCATTAGCAACACAAAACATATCATTCCTAAGAAATCCTACCATACCATAAATTAACCCAAGAACCTCCAAAGCCCCCCTTTCCCCCTTTCGCCTCCCTTTTCCTCTCCTCTCCTCCCCCCTCCTCCGGACAACCGAACCATACCTGACCTTATAACATTATCCTAACCCTCCCTCTCTCCCCTTACATTTACATGCAAACACATACACACTCACACAACAACCCCCCTTAAGCAATTTTAATTCACCTTAAATTAACATACAACCGCCACCCCCATCAATCCCCAAACACAAACTCCCCCCCTCCCTCAACCAATCTCCAAACACAACATCCCCCCCCCGCCAGACAAAGCCACCTTACCAAAATCGACCTAACTCAAGACTGAAACCTAACAACCTATATCTCACTCTCATCTCCGTTCACAATTTGACATAGCTCAAATCTGCCTCCTGCCATTACTAAACAACTCTCCTACGATACACTCATCCTTCCTCACTACGAATACTTTGACATTTCAAACTCAAAGATTCAAAACTCTTCCTCCAACTCTCTCCATTTCTCTCTGACATATCTAAAAGACCCACAACTCTCAGAACCTAATCAAACATACCCAACGTCTGTGACATCCAATTCTTAATAAAATTGCCTAACTCTAGACTGAAACCACTCAACCTATATCTCATTCTCGTCTCCGTTCATAATTTGACAAAAAAGCTCAAATCTGTCTGCTGCTATTACTAAAAACTCTCCTACGATACGCTCATCCTTCCTTACTATGAATACTTTGACATTTCAAGCTCAAAGATTAAAAAACCCTTCCTCCAACTCGCTCCGTTCCTCTTTGACATAGCTCAAAGACTTTACCTTCATCTCTCTCCAAACAACCCTACGACTAGCAAAATTTCTATATTTTCACCTTCTCTGTTTGATTTGATCGTGTGCTGCCTGTGCGTCCGTCCACCTGCGTTTCTCGGCTTGCGCCGCCGCCGTGGCGGGGCGGTTCTTCCTGCGTTTTACCAACACTGCCTGCTAGGACGACAATCAGAACACCCGCGTTGGCCCTTTGCTTGCCCGGACCTGCTCCCGCCCTCCCTCTGCCTCGTCCTGATTGTTGTTGTTGCACCCTCACGGGCATTTTGCCTACCCCCTCACGCAAGCGGTGTTTAGCCACTGCACCTGTTCTCTCCTTCTAAAATTCACTTCCATCCTATCTTTATTCTTCCTCTGAACCTCCTTCCCCCCTGTCACTAGCATTTTTCTAGTTCTTTCTAGGCGAAGCCACACCAGGACCACCTGTAGTAGCAACCACAACAACATGACTGGACGAGGCAAAGGAGGCAAGGGACTTGGAAAGGGTGGCGCCAAGCGTCATCGTAAGGTGCTTCGTGACAACATCCAGGGTATCACCAAGCCCGCCATTCGTCGTCTAGCTCGGCGTGGAGGTGTTAAACGTATATCCGGCCTCATCTACGAGGAGACTCGCGGCGTCCTCAAGGTGTTTCTGGAGAACGTCATCCGTGACGCCGTCACCTACACCGAGCACGCAAAAAGGAAGACCGTCACCGCCATGGATGTGGTGTATGCCCTGAAACGGCAGGGCCGCACCCTTTATGGTTTTGGTGGTTAATCAACCTGATGGACGGGCGCACACCACCACCACCACCACGACAAACAAATATACGGACCTAATTTGAGGTCCACATTTAAATCGCTAAAGAGTTGGTTAGACACTGAGTAAATCGTTGAAAATATATCCAATAACATGATCCTCTCTAATTCTGGACTTGTGGTATGAGTATAGGTTGTGCGTGAACGTGTTGGAACCACTTCCTAGTAATTGTCAGTCAGTCAGTCAGTCAACATTCACCTAACCTCCAGGTACCTCACCTAACTTCCTGTAGCGTCACCGAACCTCACGAAATGTAACCCAATGTAGTTTATAATCTATCCTAACATGACATAACATAACCACGCACTATATTACTTCGGTAAGAGTAAT